>NC_133337.1:6593947-6866447 GCF_030506205.2 Paramisgurnus dabryanus
ATGGATTTTTTGCTGCACTTTCTAGGCTGCTTCTTTCTAAGGCATCATCCCGAATGAAATTCACCTTAGATGTGATGATACAAAATGCTCTACATACGCAGCAACACAAACACAAATATAAGACTTTTGAATAAACTGTAGGCACGTTTATAATTTATTCCTCTAAACTCCTGTCACTTTTAATTTGTCACAATGCATTCTGGGATTGCTTTAGTAAAGACACATGCAATGGTGCATTACAATTTGTCCAAAACAAAAAGCTTATCCTAGAAAGCAGTTTAAGTATGTTGCAAATATACAGTATATTGTGATCAAATATTGCACAAAAGTGCTCTCTAAAAAGATTTTGGAACAGAGCCAATGTTTCATTCATATCAAACTTAAGAAATCCAACCATACAAGTCTAATATTATTAGAATGAATTGCTCAAATATCAAAGTCATGTGAGAAAGGAATCATGGAAATTAACAAAACTGTGCAAGAGCGATGTTGGCTGACAGGTGTCATACCTCACTTTATTTAAAAGCTCCTCTGCCCTTCTTCATTAAAGCATTGAAGTTTGATTTCTTCACAGCGTGTGTGTGATGGAAAGCACCTGAGGGAAGCACACACCCCATACGTCAAAAACAATTACACAAATAATTTGCAGATAAACGATCGGACAGGCATACACATATGTACAAACTGTATCAGACTTACAAAGAAACAAATTGAGACAGCAGACACACAGTCATTGCTGTCTCATCACTCTGTACCCTTACGAAAATTAACCATAGTTTTATTACAGTTAAAACAAAAAACATGGTTACTGTAGTAAAACGTCTCGGTTACGTATGTAACCCTCGTTCCCTGAAGGAAGGGAACGGAGACGTCACGTCGTGACCGACGAATTGGGAACCGCTTCGCGGTTGACCTATCTACTTCGAGAACTATCAGAAACGCCAATGAACTTGGCATGCAGGTATTTGCATAATGCCGGCGCCGCCCCGCCAGGTGCGTATATAAGCCGCAGGTGCACAATACCAAATTAGCTATATTATTGCTGAGAAGCTGAGCAACAGTGCCCGGCCTGAAAACAGCAATGGAACAGCAAACTGTGGCGACGGGACGTGACGTCTCCGTTCCCTTCCTTCAGGGAACGAGGGTTACATACGTAACCGAAACCGAATCCCTACCAAAACGCCACTGCAGCTGAACCCTTCCAGTGTCTGTAAAAGTCCTCCGCCCTCCACATAAGGGGCGGAACCTAAGGCGAAATGCAGAAGGTCGGTCACTACCTGTTCCTTAACCCACGATAGTGAACCAGCGAACTGGGGAAGCGTCTAAACTGAGCGGAGCTAGAACACTGCGGAAGCCATCCCCTAAGAAGGTTGAATGGATGACATAAAAATATGAAACAACCGATAGGTTGCTCATAAGAAGTCTCTGAACAAAACATAGTATGCAGAGAGATGCAGAGCAGGCTCTGCTAAGGAAAACGTGGAGGATTAGTACCCCACGGAGTATACACACAAATGAACCCCACGTAGGGGACAAATGTGGACGCCTAGCCTACACAGGTTTACAGAGAATACATCAGTGATAGGTTGACAGCGGATGCTCCGCAACACCAGCTATCAGGGTGGTGGAGGAGAGGCAAAAACAGTTTTTGTGACGTTTTTGCCCCGATGGCCTTCCATATTGGTGCAAATGTGCAGCACCAAAATAGAGGCTCCAAGCCGACACACGAGCCGACCCTCGGCATTCTTAACTAGTTAGTAGAAAGAACCCGAGTGGAAACCGGTTCGACACGAACACTATAGAATCTTGTGAACGTATTAGGTGTCGCCCAGCCTGCAGCTCTACAAATATCTGTTAGCGAGGAACCGCGAGCCAGTGCCCAAGATGATGCCACACTGCGTGTAGAGTGGGCACGTAAATTAAATGGACAAGGCACGTTCTGCTTCTGATATGCAAGGGCTATAGTATCCACAATCCAATGTGACATCCTCTGCTTGGTGACAGCTTTTCCTTTCTGCTGACCACCGTAATAAACAAAGAGCTGATCTGAGGTCCTAAAGCTTTGCGTCCTGTCTATATACACACGTAGTGCACGAACAGGGCATAACAAAGCCATGGCTGGGTCTGCCTCCTCCAAAGGCAGCGCTTGCAGGTTCACCACTTGATCTCTGAAAGGAGTGGTGGGAACTTTGGGCACAAAGCCGGGCCGGGGTCTCAGTGTTACACTGGATGCAGCCGGTCCGAACTGAAGGCACGAATCATCGACCGAAAATGCATGATTATCCCCTATCCTCTTAACAGAAGCCAAAGCAAGGAGAGTTAATGTTTTCATAGTAAGAAATTTAACACTCACACTATGCAGAGGCTCAAATGGGGCTTCCTGGAGTGATTTCAGCACCAAGGACAGGTCCCAAGGAGGAATAGAGGGAGGACGCGAAGGATTCAGTCTTCGAGCGCCTCTGAGAAATCTAATGACCAGGTCGTGCTGACCCACTGTCCTACCGTTTACGGGTGAATGGTGAGCTGATATTGCAGCGATATCGACCTTAATAGTGGATGGTGACAGCCTACTCTCCAAACGACGCTGGAGATATAAAAGCACAACACTAATCGGGCATTCTCGGGGGTTTTCACTTTGGGAAGAACACCAGTCGACAAACAGGTTCCATTTAAACGCGTAAGCCTGTCTCGTAGACGACGCTCGCGCAGCAGCAATAGTGTTAGATACCTCTTGCGGTAAATCACTCACATCCTCCGTGCCCCGTCCAGAGACCACACATGGAGGTTCCACAGGTCATCCGCCTCTACATTGAGCGTGCCCGGAATGTAAATGGCACGAAGACACCTCAACTTCTTCTGACTCCAAGTGAGGAGGTGACGGGCGAGATGCGACAGGTGACGCGAGCGTAAACCGCCTTGACGATTGATGTACGCCACGGTCGCAATGTTGTCTGTGCGAACTAATACGTCTTTGCCCCGTAACTCGTTGCTGAAACCGACGATCGCAAGATATACAGCCCACATTTCCCGGCAGTTTATGTGCCAATGCAGCTGGGGTGCCGTCCAGACCCCCGAAGCCGCAAGCCCATCGTACGTCGCCCCCCACCTCGTGTCTGAAGCATCTGTGCATACTATTGCATGCCTGGAAACCTGTCTCAGAGGCACACCGGCTCGGAGAAACGCACGGTCTAACCACGGAGTGAAAGTGCGACGACACGCAGGTGTAATGATAACACGGTGAATGCCGCGCAGCCACGCTCTCTTCGGGACTCGATCGTGAAGCCAATGCTGAAGCGGTCGCATATGAAGCAGTCCGAGCGGAGTTACAGCTGCGGCTGCTGCCATATGCCCCAGGAGCTTCTGAAATTGTTTCGGCGGGACCGCGCTCTTGCTCTTGAATATATTGAGGCAAGTCAGAATCAACTGTACACGCGCTTCTGTTAGACGAGCTGTCAAATCGATCGAGTCCAGTTCCATCCCGAGAAAAGAGATTCTCTGCACGGGGCAAAGCTTGCTCTTTTCCCAGTTGACCCGAAGACCCAAACGAGCGAGGTGTTTTAAAGTTAAATCTCTGTGATCGCACAGCGTCTGACGTGACTGAGCTATTATTAGCCAATCGTCCAGATACGCGAGAATGCGCACACCTTTCTCTCTTAGGGGTTTTAAAGCCCCCTCCACTACTTTGGTGAATACACGGGGCGACAGAGAGAGCCCGAATGGGAGGACTTTGTACTGGTATGCTCGCCCCTCCAACGCAAAGCAGAGAAACGGCCTGTGCCGGGGGAGAATCGATACGTGGAAGTACGCGTCCTTCAGGTCGATAGATGCGAACCAATCGTTTGGACGAATGCTTGGAAATATGCGTTTGGGCGTCAGCATTTTGAACGGCATTCTGTGAAGTGCACGGTTCAGCGAACGCAGGTCCAGGATTGGTCGCAAGCCGCCGCTTTTCTTGGGTACAATAAAGTAAGTGCTGTAAAACCCCGACCTCATCTCGGCTGGAGGGACCGGCTCGATCAACGGAGGACGTGCGCATCGGCAGCTCTCACCGCAGTGAAGCAAACGCCGGAGAATTTGGGGGGACGCCGGGCAAATTGAAACGCATAGCCGAGACGAATCGTGCGTAAAAGCCAACGCGACGGGCTGGGAAGCTGTTCCCACGCCCCCAGATACCGTGCGAGGGGGACTAAAGGCACGATCGGTGTACCCGCGGCGGGCGCAACGGAGGTGATCGCCGGTGTGTGCGTAACGGTCGCACCGACAGCAGTGTTGTGTGTGATAACACTCACCTGAGTCCGTTGCTGGGTGGTTGAGTAAGGGAGGCTCTGCTGAAGACACCTCACACCACTCGATGCACCCTCTGGCGAAGGAGGAGGAAGACGATGGGTTATGAGCCCGTAGCTGTCTCCTACTATCTGAGAAGCTGGAGAGCGCGGAGGGGTTATGAGCCCGTGCGTCGCTCTCGTTCTCCTCTGATGAGTCGGAGAACGAGGGGGGGTTATGAGCCCGCTCGTGTCTCCGGCGCTCATCTGAAGACCTAGAGATGGAAGTGGAATTCGCTCTTTTTGTGAAATTGTGGGTGCCGACTGAAAAGTCGGCGGAACAGAAAATTGAAACAAAAGATTCCCCAACCGGCCCTCCTCCGGTGGGGGGAGTGGTGCCTTCACCATCTCCCGAAGAGCGATCCCCTCCATCTCTAGGTCGCCCGTCTCAGGGCCGCTTCGATCTCCTCTTTCCACCCTTCGAAGCGGGCTGAGCGAGCGGGGCGGGCTGCTGACGACCGGTCCCTCGCTTCTTAGAAGAGCCCCGGGGAGGAACGGAGGCGGCCGCCGCAGGACGCCCTCGGCGAGGAGCAGGCTGAGGCGCCGACGTGGACAGGGCAGGCGCAGGACGCTTCCGACGTGGCATGATCTGAGCGATGGCCTCAGTCTGCTTCTTGGCCGCGGAGAATTGCTGGGCAAACTCCTCGACCGTCTCGCCGAACAGGCCGGTCTGGGAAACCGGAGCATTCAGGAGCCAGGTCTTATCAGCATCCTTCATGTCCGACAGACACAGCCAGAGATGGCGTTCCTGGACTACCAGGGTAGACATCGCACGCCCGACGGCGCGTGCGGTGACCTTGGTCGCACGAAGCGCCAGATCCGTAGCCGCACGCAGTTCGGAGAACTCCGCCGAGTCGTGACCTCCCGCGTGCAGGTCCCTCAGAGCCTTAGCCTGGTGAACCTGCAGCAATGCCATGGCATGCAGGGCAGAGGCTGCCTCCCCACAAGCCTTGTAAGCAGCACCGGTCAGCGCCGACGAGTGCTTACAGGCCCGTGAGGGGAGAGTAGGCTGGTCCCGCCAGGAGGAAGCGACACCGGCCGGACACAACTGCATCGCGACCGGCCGCTCCACTGACGGGATACCAGTGTACACCTTGGCATCTCCACCCTCGAGAGAGGTGAGGGGTGAAGGCTGAAACGGCCGGTTCCGGGCGGAAAAGAAAGGCACCGGGGGCGAGGACTGAGAAGCCCTGGCACCCCCGAAGAACCAATCATCGAGGCGGGACGGTTCAGGTGGGGGAGGTTTAGTCCACTCCAAGCCAACCGCCTCCGCCGCCCGAGCGAGCATGGCTGCCATCTCGGGGTCGAACGCAGAACCCGCAACCTGGCCTGAAGGCGGGAGCGGATCCGGATCGACGTCCGAGGCTGACAACCCCCCCTCCGACGTTACGGTGGACATCTCGTCAGGTGGAGGCTCGACAGAGCGCGAGGACACCGTAGAACACGGCCCGCTCATCTCCATCGGGACATCCGCTGGCAACGGATCAGGGCGCTGGGAGCTGCTGGACGAACCAGCAGACCGACCCAGCACCGTTATACGGAGATCATCCTTCGCGAGTCTGGTAACTGCGCCCTTAGCAGCACCAGACTTGGAAGGCGGGGGCTGTTGCCGGAGAAACGACACCCGTCTCCGCAAATCCGCCATAGTCATGCCCTCGCAGACGGAGCATGAACTATCATGCAACGCTGCCTCTGCGTGCTGGAGCCCCAGACACGAAAGACAACGCTCGTGGCCATCCCGGGGGGCGATGAACACACCGCATCCAGAAACGGAGCAAGAACGGAAATCCATCTTTAAAAAGACGACCCCGACCGTGACACGAATGAGTGGCTGTCTTTAAAAAGACACAAAGCTCAAACGTGCTGCTCTTTCAGGGAAATCACTCTTTTGTGCGAGCTGGTGAAACACACAGAGAGAGGCAAACGCACTCACTCGAACTCAAGTCCTAAAAAAAGAGAGAGAGAGAGAGAAAGGGTGGAGAAAACACTGCGAGCCTCCGCTGAGGTGTCTTTGCCCAACCAACTTCAGCAAGCTGAGATCTTTTTCTTCCCTTCCCAGAACAGGATCTACGAAGATCAGTTAGAAAGCTTCTCGAGAGCAGATGTCTGCCGGCTTCGAAGCAATAAAGCTAATTTGGTATTGTGCACCTGCGGCTTATATACGCACCTGGCGGGGCGGCGCCGGCATTATGCAAATACCTGCATGCCAAGTTCATTGGCGTTTCTGATAGTTCTCGAAGTAGATAGGTCACCCGCGAAGCGGTTCCCAATTCGTCGGTCACGACGTGACGTCGTAGTGACCGACTGAAAGGGAACCATGGTCACCACTAATCATTCAAAAACATTGTTAAACCATGGTTACTGTAGTAAAACCATTGTTTTTCTAATAGTAATCCATAATACACCAAAAAACATGGTTACAAAATTTGTACCAAAAATGGTTAATGGTTCATTTTCGTAAGGGTAGATTAAATACAAGACCGCCCCACAAATCACTTTCTTTCCTGTTTGGGTCATTTGTGACAGAAAGTCAGCTTAGAATTGTAATCGACTGCTTAGAACTGTAAATAATCATGAATTAACTTAATAAATAAATAAACTAAATAAAACAAACAAACAGTAGGAAATAACAACAAAACAATTTAATAGATAATGCTTATATTGTAGAAAACATCGATTTTAAAGATAATGACGATTCTGTGGATAACTTTAATTTCTTTGATTTTTTTAGATTTTAGTATTTTATTAATTTTCTTTATTTATATTTTACTTTAAACTATTTCATAGGTAATGCTAATATCGTAGATAGCGTGGATTTTAAAGATGTCGTTCTGTAAATAATATTGATTTCATAAATTATGTCGGTTCTTTATTTATATTTTTTCTTTGAACTATTTTGTAGATAACACTGACATTAGTTTGTGAACTCACTGAACTGAACCCCTATGTCACCCGTCTCTATAACTTAATGTAAGATGCATTTCAGGTGCGAGAGGTGGAAAATTACCAGCTTGACACGAGTTCCCATGATCTCTCACTCTTTCTCTTTCCTGTCACCTCCTCCCTCTTTCGTTTCCGCACGTCCTCACCCTCAGAGTCTCTTTCTTCACTGGCTTGGTGGGAAAGCGTGTTTTTGTTTGTTTTTCTTTAGGCAGGTTTTTCGGGTGTGTGGGTTGGGGTAAAACAGGGTGCGTGTCCGTACACGTTCCTTAGCAGTTTGTGAGGGTGTCTAACATTAGTTGCGGGTTGTTTTGTTAAGATCACATGGATTTCGGGGCAAAAAGGGAGCTAAATGCTAATAATTAATCGCAACTGCAAATGCAGAGGTTATTACCTAAAGCAGTGGTTCCCAAACTTTTTCAGAGTGCGGCCCCCCTTGTGTACGGTGCATTCCTACGCGGCCCCCCAAAGAAAATTTGTGACAAAAAACTGTTCTAAAACTCAACATTTTAATTAAAAAAACATTATATTATACAAAAAAGTAGTGCTTTTGGTTAGTAGCCTTATTGTTTTAGGTTTAATTACACAGAATTCATGATAAATTAATGTATTTCATAAAATGTCATAAAACTGGGGCCCCCCTGGCACCATCTCACGGCCCCCTTGGGGGCCCCGGCCCCCAGTTTGAAAACCACTGACCTAAAGCAAAAGAAATAAGCTTTTCAACTCAAAAACAGTGGAGTGTGACACTTGCAACACCATGATCATTTATTCTTAGGGAATGCAAAACTGAATCCAATGTTTGTGTCAAAGACTGTGTATATTTGCTGCAGTATTTTAGTGCAAACTAAACTTTGTAGAAGCTTTTTGCATAAACAAATTTCTGCAAGGTAAAGTAAATATTTATTGATCCATATACACTAATCACCATTTAAAATTGATCAAAACCTTTCCTAAAAGTTGACTTAAAGCCAATACCCAAAACCCGTTCTTCTCTTAGGATGTCTTACAACTCTGATAAATGTTTTTGATCCACTTTAAATGATGACTAGTATATCATATTATATAATATAATATGGATTATTTTATATAATAAATTATTATGGTACATTGTTGTATCACCACTTAACGTCCAATAGTGGTGCAGTAGATAACGTGTCTAACTCCGGATCCGAAGATTCCAGGTTCGACTCCTGGCTGGCTTGATTGTGCTTTTACTCCATCCATCCACACGTTGGATGTCTCATGTCCTGCTTCAATGCGCCTTAGTAGAGGAGATGTCCCACCAGGCTCCGATAGCAGAGCGGAGGGCTAGAGGCAGTTTCCCTGGCCATCCTTAGGACACTGGCCTAGAGGCAGGGGTGTGTTGTGTCTTGAAGGTGCTGATTTTCTTGCCTTCGAAGCCAACGTTGCCGACTCCGGTGATAAAGGCAACCGTATGTCAATGGATGTCACTCATTGAACATCAGCACAGCACCCTGGCAGTGGGGCAGTGGCACAATGGATATGTCTGACTACGGATCAAAAAATTCCTTGTTCAACTCCTGGCTGGCTTAATTGTGCTTTTACTCCTTTCACCACATGTTGAGTGTCTGCTGGCCTGGAGGCATTGAGTTTCTTGAATCCAGTGAAAAAAGGCAAAACAAGCTGTTCCCTTTCAGTCGGTCACTACGACGTCACGTCGTGACCGACGAATTGGGAACTCGCTTAGAGAGACCAATCTGCTTCGAATACTACTAAAACGCCAATGAACTTGGCATTGAGATATTTGCATAATGCTGGCGCCGCCCCGCCAGGTGCGTATATAAGCAGCAGGTGCAAATAGGGAAATTAGCTTTTTATCGCTTCGAAAGCCGGCAGTATCTGCTACTGAGAAGCTACTTTACTCTGTTGGGATTTAATTGCTGAAGTTGGTTGGACTAGCAGTACCACAGCGGACGCTTCGCTTAATTCCACGGCTCTACACCTGTTTATTGTTTTGAGTTTAGTGTGTGTGTTGCCTTCCTGTGCGCTCATCAACTAAGCATCTGAGTGAATTTCCCTAAAAGAGTGATACGAGAGAGCTTTGTGCCTTGTTAAAGGCAGCCACTCTCTCGTATATCCGGACATCAGCGTCCTTTTCAGGATGGCTTTTCGTCCGTGCGATCTTGGGTGCGGCAAATACATGGGTCCGAAGGACGGTCACGAGCGTTGTCTTTCGTGTTTGGGCATCGAGCACGCAGAGGCAGCGTTCGCTGGGGGTAAGTGTTCTCACTGCGAGAACATGTCCCTTGTGGATTTGCGGAGACGGTTGTCTTTCCTCCGGGAAAAGCTCAACCCTCGTCATGCGAGTGCTGAACGCCGCCACGGTGCGGCCGTAAAGCTCTCAAAGGACGACCTCCGCATCACTGTGCTGAGCCGGTCGGGGGATTCGTCCTCATGCTCTCAGCCTCCTCATCCACAGCCGGTTGATGTGCCTATGGAGACTTCAGCGTCGTGTTCTACGATGTCTCTAGAATCCATTGTGCCTTCCTCCGGGTCCACCGACGCCGCAGCATCCGAGGGTGGGCCTCCTCCCCCTGACGTGGACCCCGACCCCCTTCCTCCCTCTGGTCGGGTTGGGACGCCGGAGTTCGATCCAGAGATGGTGGCCGTGCTCGCTCGAGCGGCGGAGACCGTAGGGTTGGAGTGGGTGCCCCCCCTCAGCCCGAGCCGTCCCGCCTGGATGATTGGTTCTTTGGAGCTGCCCGGGTTTCACAACCCTCTCCACCGGTGCCTTTCTTCCCCGAGGTGCACAAGGAGCTGACTAGAACCTGGAAGTCGCCGTTTTCTACGAGATTACGGCCGTTTCAGCCCTCCCCCCTCACCTCCCTCACCAGCGGAGCCGCTAAGGGATCCCTCCTGTGGAGAGCGCGGTCGCGATGCAACTGTGTCCGGCTAACGCTCCCTCTTGGAAGGACCACCCAACCCTCCCCTCTCGTGCCTGCAGACAGTCCTCCGGTTTAACGGGCGCTGCCCACCAGGCATGTGGAGAGGCGGCTTCAGCCCTGCACGCAATGGTGTTGCTGCAGGTTCACCAAGCAAAGGCCTTGAGGGATCTGCACGAGGGAGGACACGACTCGCCTGTCCTTTCGGAGCTCCGGGCTGCCACTGATCTGGCTCTTCGCGCGACAAAGGTGACAGCGCAGGCGATTGGTCGTGCCATGTCCACGATGGTGGTCCAGGAACGCCACTTATGGCTATGTCTGGCGGACATGTTGGACGCGGAGAAGAACAAGTTCTTAGACGCTCCCGTGTCCCAGGCTGGTCTTTTCGGTGAGTCGGTGGAGTCCTTCGCCCAGCAGTTCTCCGCCGCCCAGAAGCAGACGGAGGCGATCGCTCAGATCATGCCCCGGCGCAAGCGACCTGCATCTCGCCCTCCAGCGCCGGCGGGCCCGTCTGCTCCTCGCCGAGGGCGCCCTGCGGCGGCTGCCTCCACCCCCCCCACTAGAACATCTTCCAGGGCACGGAGGGGGAACAGCCGTCGACAGCCCGCCCCGTCCGCCCCACCCGCTTCCCGTGGTAAACGGAAATCGAAGCGGCCCTGAGACGGGCGACCTAGATTTGGATGGGATCACTCTACGGGAGACGGTGATGGCATCGCTCCCTCCACCGGTAGAGGGCCGGGTGGAGAATCTTTGGTTTCGTTTTGTTTCTGTTCCGCCGGCTCCTCAGCCGGCACCCACAAAACCACAAAAAGAGTGCATTCCTATTCCTTCTCCAGGTCTCCAGAGGATCGAGAGAGATGTGAGCGGGCATTTACATGCTCTTCCTCCCTCTCCTCTATCGCCAGCGGGTGTCCTGAGGAGTTCCAGCTCTCCGCTGAGGAGACGGGACCACCAGCACCCTCCTCGGAGTCTGTGCTCTCCGCTGAGGAGACCAGACGACCGTCACCCTCAGCGGGCTCAGGTCAGTGTCACACACACACATACTGTAGATACTTATGCTGTCTCAGCAGACGTACCGGCAGTACCACCTGTCCCGCTCAGCCGCCCCACCGCGGGTACCCCGGTAGTGCCGTTAATTCCCCTCGTACGGTCCCTGGGGGCTTGGCTTCAGCTTCTCAGCCCGTCTCGTTGGGTTTTACGCACTGTCCGCCTCGGTTACGAAATTCAATTCATCCGGCACACACCCAAATTCTCTGGCATTCGTTTCACCACGGTGAAAGCGTCCGACGCACACGTACTGCGTGCAGAGGTCGAAGTCCTGCTGGCGAAGGACGCGATCAAGCCGGTCCCTCCAACCGAGATGAGGTCGGGTTTCTACAGCCCGTATTTTATAGTACCCAAAAGAGGCGGTGGGTTGCGACCGATCTTGGATTTGCGCATTCTGAACAAATTTCTGCAGAGGAGGTCTTTCAGGATGATAACACCGAAGCAAATATTCAATTCGCCCCCAAGATTGGTTTGCGGCAATAGACCTGAAAGACGCGTACTTTCATGTGTCCATTCTCCCTCGTCACAGACCGTTTCTCCGGTTTGCATTCGAGGGACGGGCATACCAGTACAAAGTTTTACCGTTCGGGCTATCCCTCTCTCCCCGTGTGTTCACGAAAGTAGTGGAGGCGGCGTTAAAACCCCTCAGAGAGAGCGGCGTTCGCATATTGGCTTACCTCGACGATTGGCTTATAATAGCGCATTCTCGACGGACGCTTTGCGAGCACAGAGATTTAACGCTTCGGCATCTCGCCCGTTTGGGTCTTCGGGTCAACTGGGAAAAGAGCAAACTCTGCCCCACGCAGAGGATCTCTTTTCTCGGTATGGAACTGGACTCGATCGATTTATCGGCGCGTTTAACAGAAGAGCGCGTCCAGTCAATTCTGACTTGCCTCGGTTCATTTCGAGGGAAGAATGCGGTCCCGCTGAAACAATTTCAGAAGCTCCTGGGGCATATGGCAGCAGCAGCGGCCGTGACACCGCTCGGACTGCTCCATATGAGACCACTTCAGCGTTGGCTTCACGATCGAGTCCCGAGGAGAGCGTGGCGCGCCGGCATCCATCGTGTAGCTATTACACCTGCGTGTCGCCTAACATTCCCCCCGTGGTCGGACCCCGCGTTTCTCAGGTCCGGTGTGTCCATGAGACAAATCGCTCAGCATGCTGTTGTACACACAGATGCGTCCGACACGGGCTGGGGTGCCACGTACGACGAGCTTACAGCTTCAGGGGTGTGGACAGCACCCCAGTTGCACTGGCACATCAATTGCCGAGAGTTGTGGGCAGTATATCTGGGACTTGTACGCTTCGCTACGGAGCTGCGAGGGAAGGATGTACTAGTACGCACCGACAACACTGCGACCGTTGCGTATATCAACCGTCAAGGCGGTTTGCGCTCCCGTCACCTGTCGCATCTCGCTCGTCATCTCCTCCTTTGGAGTCAGAAGCATCTGAGGTCCCTTCGTGCCATTCACATTCCGGGCTCGCTCAATACAGCAGCGGACGCGCTTTCTCGAGCTGCGCGCCCCTGCGAATGGCGACTCCACCCCCAGATGGTCCAGCTAATTTGGAAGAAGTTCGGTCGTGCGCAGATAGACCTGTTTGCGTCGCCGGACGATACCCACTGTCGCCTATTTTATTCACTAACCGAGGGCAGCCTCGGCGTGGACGCTTTGGGACACAGCTGGCCTCGGGGGATGCGCAAATACGCATTCCCCCCAGTGAGCTTAATCGCACAGACATTGTGCAAAGTCAGGCAGGACGAGGAGAGCCTTTTACTGATCGCCCCATATTGGACGAGCAAGAATTGGTTTCCAGAGCTAATGCTCCTCGCGACAGCCCCTCCCTGGCGGATTCCCCTGAGGAAGGACCTTCTTTCTCAAGGAGGGGGCACATTATGGCACCCGCGCCCCGACCTGTGGGATCTCCATGTCTGGTCATTGAGCGCGCGCAAGGTTTAGGTGATTTACCACAAGCGGTATCTAACACAATCGACGCGGCTCGAGCTCCGTCCACGAGACGGGCTTACGCGTTTAAATGGAACCTTTTCGTCACCTGGTGCTCTTCACAACGCGAGGACCCCAGAGAATGCCCTATTAACATCGTGCTTTTATATCTTCAACATAGGTTAGACGGTAGGCTGTCACCCTCCACCATTAAAGTTGATATCGATGCTATTTCTGCTCATCACTCACTTATCAACGGCAGATCAGTTGGCCAGCATGATTTGGTTATTAGATTTTTAAGAGGCGCTCGTAGGCTAAACCCCTCGCGCCCTCCTTCTATTCCTCCCTGGGACCTGTCCATGGTGCTGAAAGCCCTTCAGGCCCCCCCGTTCGAGCCTTTGCAGTCTGCGAGTCTGAAGCTTTTATCAATGAAAGCTCTGACCCTGCTAGCATTGGCTTCAGTGAAGAGAGTAGGGGATTTACATGCATTCTCTGTTGACGATTCGTGTCTTCAGTTTGGTCCTGCTGCCTCGAGCGTAACATTGAGGCCCAGACCAGGCTACGTGCCCAAAGTTCCCACCACTCCTTTCAGAGATCAAGTGGTGAGCTTGCAAGCGCTGCCTCCGGAGGACGCAGACCCAACCATGGCTTTGTTGTGCCCCGTAAGCGCACTGCGACTCTACGTGGATCGCACGCAAAGCCTCAGGACCTCAGACCAGCTCTTTGTTTGTTATGGTGGCCAGCAGAAAGGGAAAGCTGTCACTAAGCAGAGGATGTCTCATTGGATAGTTGATACTATCACCCTGGCTTATAATCTTCAGGGTATTCCTTGCCCCTTTAATTTGAGAGCGCACTCCACACGGAGTGTTGCCTCATCTTGGGCTTTAGCTCGTGGTTCCTCGCTAACAGACATCTGTAGAGCTGCTGGTTGGGCGACATCTAATACGTTCATTAGATTTTACAGTGTTCGTATCGAGCCTGTATCCTCTCGTGTTCTTTCCTCACCAGGGAGGGCAAGGAGAGCAGACTCGCAGGTCGGCTTGCAGCCTCCAACTGATGCTTCATAACTGTGTCAGTATGGAAGGCCTTCAGAACAAAAATGCGTAATGGTTTGAATTGTTCTTCCTCCGCCGCCTTGGCAGCCTTTTTCTGTTCGCGAACCTACGTGTTGGCTCGGGCTCCACATTGTGTCCCTCCGGGTTCCTTTGTGAGTATTTTTCCGTGGGGTTAATCCTACCAGCCCACGTTTCCCTTAGCAAAGCACTGCTTTGCTTACGCAGCCACGGCTGTCTTTATTCCTCAACTACGGTTGACTTCGCCCACCATTAGCCCTTAAGACGGGCAGTGGCTTCGGCAGCGTTCCTATCCCGCTCAGGTAGGGCGCTTCCCAGTCGCTGGCACTTCTGTGGGGTTAAAGGAACATCTAGTGCCCGGCCTTCTGCCTTAAAACCTATCTCCTCCTCCTTAAGTGGAACCGGAGGGCTTTATGCAGACACTGGAAGAGGTCAGCCCCTAGTGGCGTTTTGGTAGGGATTCCCAATTCGTCGGTCACGACGTGACGTCGTAGTGACCGACTGAAAGGGAACGTCTCGGTTACGGATGTAACCCTCGTTCCCTGAAGGAGGGAACGGAGACGTCACGTCCCGTCGCCACAGGTGCTGCCACCTGCTGTTACGGCCGGTCACACTTTCCGGCTTTCTCAGCGAAAAAGAAGCTAATTTCCCTATTTGCACCTGCTGCTTATATACGCACCTGGCGGGGCGGCGCCAGCATTATGCAAATATCTCAATGCCAAGTTCATTGGCGTTTTAGTAGTATTCGAAGCAGATTGGTCTCTCTAAGCGAGTTCCCAATTCGTCGGTCACGACGTGACGTCTCCGTTCCCTCCTTCAGGGAACGAGGGTTACATCCGTAACCGAGACGTTTTCTCCAAGCATAGAAAAAAAGGGTGTTAAACATGCGTTCCGTCACTCTTAAAACATCAGCATGACTGCACAAGGTGGGCTATTGCCACAATAGATAATGGTAGAGTGGGATTTTGTTTACAGTCTTGCTTTAACTGACATAAATATATGACAATACTGAAAAAATGTCTCTACTAAATGTCTCAAGAGGTATCCCATAATCCTTTGCCATGCACTTGCCAGGTCACACAGTAGCATTTCCCTCTGCACTTTTGTAACTGGTTTGGTAAGCCTGTGTGTTTAAGAGCGCGCCTGGGCAGTAGAAAGTGTGCACTGGCAGCGACAGTCCCAAGCAGTGGAAACTTTCTGTGTATTTGACACAGCACCCTTTGACCCTCCCTAAACACTGTTTACTATATATTCACAATGCATCCTATCACCAACATGGATTACTTAGAAAAGTAAGAACCTCACTGAGCAGCACAATCTGAGAGATCTCATCCATGTCTGTTCTGTTTGACAAAAAAGTGTACACTGTCAAAGAAAATTATCAAAAAAAGTATCCCAATCTGTCACTAGGGCAGTACCCTTTAAAAAGCACTTAATATGTACCATTTAGGTACAGATAT
This sequence comes from Paramisgurnus dabryanus, assembly GCF_030506205.2. NCBI lineage: Eukaryota > Metazoa > Chordata > Actinopteri > Cypriniformes > Cobitidae > Paramisgurnus > Paramisgurnus dabryanus. The sequence continues at coordinate 6,609,642 of NC_133337.1, forward strand.
AAAGATTTTGTACCAATATGTACCTTTGAGGTAGGACTACTAATATGCTCTCTTTGTTTTCAATATGTACTTCTTTAGGTGCAAAGGTGTACTTTTTGAAGGGGTACTGCCCCAGTGACAGCTATGTACTATTTTTTTTTCTGGAAGTGTTGGATGAAATACTCCCCAAATTTAACATTATGGGTTTGTTCAAAAGCGGTTCTGAATAATAGTACTAATAAAATGTACAATAATTGAATTATATTGTGTAATGTTGAAAGTGTTAATTGCAACTCTCTAGAAATATCATTAAATAAAGTGTGCTTTCACAAGAAAGCATGCAATCATCCGTGCTGTGTGGGCCGTGACCGAATCACAGAAAAGTTGCTTCCGCTCGGAAAATTTGGTCTCGTAAAGTGTCTCGTGTGTGAGGGTTGTCGAGGAGATGTGCGCAGGCTCTCTCTCTTCCTCTCATTGACACCAGATCAATTTGACTGCGCCAACACTAAATCAAGCCTGCCGCTTTAAGAGATAGACAACAGATCTGTCTAGATCTCTGCACTGTGAGGAGATCAGACTCACAAGGACCTCTAACGGCAGTGTATGCGACAGAGCACCCACAGTCTTGCAGTGCAGTATTCAGAGGCTTGGCTGTTTACAGAGCAAACACAGACAGCTCAAACTAGCGCAGTGCTCAGCTGGGCTCGCTGTCCGGTCCCAACCGCAGCTTAGTGGGCATGAGTCATCATCGCCACGGCAACAGCACAGGCTGCCGGCACGGTAACGGGAGCGCGATAACCATTGACTTCATGTGCAGTTTTGCTTGGGTTTCAGAGTGATAAGTGTGAGGTTGACTTCGGAATCGTGAGTGTTATTAAAGGGCACATTCAAAATAACATAGTGCAAACTCATAATAGTATATTGCTCTGACTATTCATGCAGTATGCAAATAATTTTAACTGCTGCATTTGCCAATTCTGCAGGATACAAGGCAGGAACACTGAATCCCACAATGCAATGCTCTTGACTTGACCTTTTCTTACTGACCTTGAGAAATTGTTGATACAGTTTCTCCATGCTTTTTACACTGCTGTTCATGACATTATTGCAAATTTCTTTATGTAACATAAAACTCCATAATATTTTTTCTTTTAATGGACATGTAAGACGGAAAAGTTCATGGCACTTTATTTGATTCAAATATAACCCTTATATCTTTAATATTGACTGAGTAAGATCATGTCAAAAGTTAAAATGAATGTGAAATCAATCTTTGATGCTCCTCATCTAATAAATAGATTTTGAGACTTTAGTCTGGATTTTACAGACAGGGTTACATATGATATAATAATGATATAATTAAGTCACAGATAAGTTGTAAAATCTAGATATTGCATGGAAAGATATGATATAGGGCAGTAAAGATTTCCAAAGCTTAAGCCCCATGCAGGACATTACAAAGTGCATTTTATTTTGGCTTTTAAATTGCAATTTTATGTAGTGTATTTATTTAAATTGTGTATTGTAATAACAGAGTGTGTTGAAATTGATGATGTCATATAAGTACAAGCAGTTCAGCCAATGCAGTCTGATTTGGACCTTATCTGAACATTTTACCCCGGCTTTTTTGTTTTACTTGTAAAGAATCAGATTTATTCAGTGGAGTTAAACTTCAATCTCACACTCTCTGAGCTCATATAAATGGATTATAAATCTCAGCATGGGGGCAGATGGAAGGAAGTAGAAAAGATGAGAGGGGGGCGACCTACGTTCTTTAATAATTCATCTCTCATTTACAAAGAGTCTGGGGTCACCACGGTCACAGGGTCGACTCAAAATCTGCTCTTCTAGTCTCCGAAACGGCACTGAACTTACAGTGATATGTTAATGCCCTCACGTGCAAGCCAGAGCTTTGAATCTTCAATATTGATGCTCTTCCCTTGGGTGCTGTTTCTGTTCTGTCTTAACAGCATTTCGCAGCCCATTTCAGGTGAGTCTGAACGTGGTAAAGATAAATGTTCACCTGTCAGTGTAACACACACACCTCGAACGTGCTGCATACACACTCAATGCTTTGTCGTAGCATATCGACTAAACCCAGGAGCTACTGCCAGCTGTGCTTTTCTGTATGGGTTTATTTAATTATTGTGATAGAATAATGCATTTAAGAACTTACCATTTAATTTAAGCAAATAGGTAATTTAAAACTATTTTATTTATAGTGTATTTATGCATACTGAACATCACACGTTTATTGCTTTTGAATAGGAATGCATCTATTTTTCTGTTATATAAACCTCTGTGGGAGGTTTTGGTTACATTGGGTGCCCCGAAGTGGAAAGGTTTGTGTGAGTGTTACATTTAAGATGAATATATTTTTTGTGTGATTTTAATGTGTGTTTTTCTGTGAGTTGTTTTGGCATTATTATGCGAATGGTTTCCAGCTATCTAGTTGCAGAGGAGTGATGGTAGCCGAGCTTTTTGGACTATGTATCCTCTGGGCATCTGCAGACTGACAGAGCACCATGTGAACACTTGTTTTCGTTTGATAGACTAAAAGTTTGAGAGTAAGTAACAGTAAAGAGCACATATCTAAGCATACTTTTCATGTAGCTCAACTAACAGAGGATTGCATTAACAGCGCAAAACTTTAAGGATTCGATCCCCGGGAACACACATACTGATAAAATATGTAACTTCCCAGCAAGGAAAAACCAAGACAGTGAAATGACGGCAAACTATAGACCCAATGCAGTCCGGCTATTAGTAACACAAGCGACCATGTTCCTAAACATGGAGATATTTGTACTGTAATGGTCTTTAATGGAAAGAGAAAAACAAGCATTGAATCCCAATTTACCTCAAATTTACTGTTTTACTGCTCTTCACCTCCATTTCTACCTCTCATGACCTCATTTCCTCCCTTTATACCCCTGTATATCAGGTTGGAGAGCCAATATCAGCTTAAGCTTTTATCTCAAGGTTTTCTATTACCAAAGTCCTGATGTGTTTGCAGCTACTGGAGCGAACACTACATCATTAGTTTTATATGTACGCTTCCCAGAAATGCTCTCAGTGTTTTAAAATGGCTCAGATTCAGGTCAGGGATGTATGGAAATTTTATGAAGCTACAGACATTATTTCAATATGATTGCAATTGATTCTCTCATTAAATAGACAGAGAACTGCTCTGATAGATTGCCATAGATTTTGACTTTTGCTAATACACATAAGTATATCCACATACACATTTTGACAACCGAATGCATCTATGTGAAAATTTAAAGCGAGTGTCCACACAAAATTGACCTATTTACTTGCCAAAAGATACATAAATCAGGGGTGAGATCTCTTTAACTCTTTCACCGCCATTGACGAGATATCTCGTCAATTAAGAGAAAACGCTTTCCCGCCAATGACGAGATTTTCCGTCTTTCCGCAATACCGCTATTATCCACCAGGTGGATATACAACCCGGAAGTAGCGCCTCACGTGAAAGAGAAAGAACTCCGTGTATGTTTTAAAGATCGCTCTGCATCTGATCTCTATCAAAAGTCCTTCGCAAAAATGGAATTATCTCAGCTTTTTGCTCAAAATTTGGTGTTTTGAAGAAACCTACCCATGTTTGAGAGGTGGAAACAAGAGAACTAATGAAGGTAGGATGAAACAGGTTTTTTTGTTTGAAAGCAGAGGGTCTGTTCTTTCATCTGATATATTGTTTGTTTATATATTTAAAGAAGAACATTTTCTGGAAGCCATTAAACTTTTGTGAAAATCATGAAAAATGCTGGCGCTGGCTGGCAACTTTTTAAAAAAATGCTGGCGGGGAAAGAGTTAAACTCACATAACACACTCTGTTTCTGCTTAGCTCATATACCTATAGAGCAGTATTAGATCCTTAATATATCCAAACAGTTAGGTCAGATTTATAAAAGACAGATCAGCTTTACTGATTATTTTCGAATAAACCTGACCCCATCGAGGGGTACTGCGGGTGGAGCGAGTCACGAGCAAGCAACACTTACAAAACATCTCACTATCTCTGGATAAATTATGATTCACTACATGTTCATGATGTTCACATTATATGTACTCACACGCCGATTGCCAACAGAATACCGACATTTGATGCAGTTTTACTTACCGCCTGTGATTCATGACCTGGTTGTGACCGCCCCATTTTAACAAAAACCAGTGTTAAACAAACACACATACAACTCTGCTACAACAAACTACTACTCTGCTACTAAACAAACTACATCCATTGTTTCCATAATGTTGGGTTTATTGGGAAGCAGCACAAGTTTACATTTTTAAAATTTATCAGAAACAACAACACACTTCACAGGTGCCGCTGATTTAATGACAGCTCTTGGTGTGTGAGGTATAAAGTGCCCATATTAGGACTTCCACTGTACCTCCTGCAGTGAAATTGCCCATAAAAGAAATATAGCAAGATTTTTCATGTTAAAAAAACTTTCAGAAACTTGTACGAACCCTGGCGGAGTGCACAGAAAAATACCCTGTTACATGTCCAACTGCTTTTTGACACTTAACTCTTGACAAATCCAACTCAGTGTTAATACACTATATTGCCAAAGGTTTTGGGACACCCCTCCAAATCATTGAATTCACATGTTCCAATTAGTTCCAGTGATAGGAACTCTAAATGCTTCTTCATACCAAGACATTTTGAACAATTCCATGCTCCCAACTTTGTGGGAAAAGTTTGGAGATGTTCCTGTTCCAACATGACTGTGCACCCAGCCCCGCCGCTCCCATAACGCGCATCACGCGCTGTGCGTGGGGCACCACGTGCTGAGAGGGCACCAAAAATAATAGCCTAATGAAAAAAAATTATAATGCTGAAATTATTTCATTAGCCTATAGAAATGTTATTAGGCACTTTTTATCCATGTATATGTTACAAAAAAAGGGGGAACGAGATAATTAAATTGCTCTAGTCTAGAAAGTATGCCCCAGCCTTTGATAGTCTGTGCCGCTTGAACGCGCGGGCGCCTGACGAAGTTTGACAGAGACCGTTTCTCAATCCGAAGGCTGCAGCCTCCAGAGGTCGCATATCTAGGCTGCATACGTCATCAAAACGTTCTTATTTCGTAATATTAACGATTATAAAGTTGACTATTATTCTTAGTTAATCGTAAATTGTTGTAATATGCTTATGACTTGCTAATGTAATGTTCAGTTAACTGAAATAAACCAGGCTTGATGACGTATGCAGCCTGCATATGCGACCTCGCGCAGGCTGCAGCCTTCGGATTGAGAAACGGACAGTCAGTAGGCAACTTTTGGAAATGTCCCCGAAAAGACAGCAGGAGTCAGGATCGGAAAAAAAAAAAAAAGAAGAAACTGCGGGTTGATGCCCGTGCATCACTTGCAGGTAAGTCCATCATGTTTAATCATTCCAAAATAAGGGAAATGCGCATGGGCTGCAGCTGCTGCTAATCGTAATGCGCCTCGAACTTGCTGTGCTGACATTAATGTTAGCAAACTATGTTGTTATAATTTATAATCTCAGTGCAAGTTAAGTGAGATTTTACTGTAAAACATTATCTATGCATATGCATTTTACAAATGACTGACGTCAGCTGTTACTTTCTTTACGTTTCTTTAGATATTGAGCAGTAGTTTATTTTGTGGTTTATTTTGACGTGACGGTGGTTAAGACTTTCTCAGTAAAAGTTAATGTTAGCAGTCAGTGCACATGCTAGGCTAACAATTCCTGACTGTTAAATATATAAAACGTCATTATGATATGAAGCAAACATTACTGTGACACTTAGTTCTCTGAATCATTGTTTTATTTAAGAATATTGAGTATTCTTGTTTACTTATTGACGTTTATTTAATGTAATTTATTTAAAGTGACATTGTACTTGGGAAAATTATTTTGATAATTTAAGTTTGGTAATTTTTTTCTATTTTGCTATTCTATAAAAGTTTGCACTTTCAAATGTGTAGCCTAATGTGTGTTGGCTAAAGCTGTGAAGATTTTACTTTCTGCTATTATGTTATATGTTTGGTAATAAAAAATTAAACTGGCAAAAACATTTGTCAGGGTCGGGGTGGGGGGCATTAAAAAGGAATTATGCTTAGGGCACCAAAATGGCTAGCAGCGGCACTGTGTGCACCAGTGCACAAAGTAAGGTCCATAAAGACATGGATGAGCGAGTTTGGTGTGGAGGAACTTGACTGGCCTGCACACAACATTGGGATGAATTAGAGCGGAGACGAGGAGCGAGGCCTTCTTGTCCAACATCAGTGTCTGATCTTACAAATATGCTTTTAGAAGAATGGTCAAAAATTTCCATAAAAATACACCTAAACCTGGTAGAAAGTCTTCCAAGAAGAGTTGAAGTTGTTATAATTGCAAAGGGTGGGCCAACTCCATATTGAACCCTATGGATTAAGAATGGAATGTCATTCAGGTTCATGTGCATATAAAGGCAGGTGTCTCAAAACTTTTGGCAGTATAGTTTAAGTTAAAATACACGAAATAGCTTTACTCCCCTTTTATATCTCAATTATATCCCCTAGACATCAATGAGAATAAAAGTCTCCTTTGTCTCAGATGTTTCACATGAAAAAAGACCCAGAAATCTCACCAAATGTCTCCATTGGAGTTTTGGAAGAGATCTCAACAATGTTACAAAATGAGAAAAGATTTGCCAAGTCTGCAAGTCAATATTATAGAAGATGTCATTATGAACTTAAACCTTTCTCAAACATTTTTTTCCCAAAAACCATCATGATCTCACATCAAAGGAATTTGTACGTATTTAACGAGTTGGCTAATTTGTATGAATTTGTATGAAGTGAATCGTACAAAAACATATGATTATCAGCAATATTGAAACCCCACCCCTAATCCACCCAAACCCCAATGTCACAGGGGCAAAACAAAATTGTACAAAAATATACAAATGTAGTTATATGAATTACAGTTTTTCTCAGTCGCTTTGGTACATTTCTCAGATCAGAATTGAAATTCTCAAAACTACTTGTTCGATTCTCACATCATTGTGTCACTTGTGCACATCAAAAAAGCAGTTGCAAATGCTTTGGTACATCCATGCAAATGATTATGTATAATTCTCTGCTTTTTCCTTCATTATCAATTGCTTATGTCATGTTGATCAAAATTAATTATAATGGGTCTCTGTTGAATAATCTCACTTCCCACAACATTTAGGCATTATTTCATAGCATAAGTCTTTACATGCAAAATGGTTGAACAAGTTGTCATAATACAGGGTATGGTCAAACATATTTCTATACATTTCCATTAGACATTTTTTTCTAAATCTGTCCTGAATTGGTAAATTGCTCCCAGGTGAATCTTGACTTTCTATAACAGACAGAAACGTCCCCAGCAAGCAAAAACCGAGACGTTGAAATGACGGCCAACTATAGATTCAATATAGTCCGGCTATGAGTAACCCACTTCTACCCTAAATAACCTTGAATTTGGTAACATGCCATTTTTGCCAAAATAACTTGAAGATGTATGATATTCTAACATGTAAGCAAAGTCAAGAGGTGTTCAACATGTTTGCTTTTCATTTCTTTTACATGTTCTATAAGCATACGCATTGTCTATTCTTGGGCTATGGTTAGACATCTTTTAGACGTCCTTCATATTACAGTTTTTCTCAGTCGCTTTAGTACAATTCTCAGATCAGAATTGAAATTCTCAAAACTACTTGTTCAATTCTCACATCGTTGTGTCACTTGTGCACATCAAAGAAGCAGTTTCTCATTTCTTTGAACAAGTTGCAAATGCTTTGGTACATCCATGCAAATGATTATGTACAATTCTCTGCTTTTTCCTACATTATCAGTTGCTTATGTCATGTTAATCAAAATGTATTATAATGGGTCTCTGTTGAATAGTCTCACCGCCCACAACATTTAGGCATTAGTTCATAGTATAAGTCTTTACATGCAAAATGGTTAAACATGTTGTCAAAATACAGGGTATGGTCAAACACATTCTATACATTTCCATTAGACATTTTTTCTAAATCTGTCCTAAATTGGTAAATTGCTCCCAGGTGAATCTTGACTTTCTCTAAGAGACAGGAACTACCCCAGCAAACAAAAACTGAGATGTTGAAATGACAACTTGAAGATGTATGATATTTCAACATGTAAGCAAAGTGTGTTCAAGGTGTATGCTTTCATTTCTTTTACATGTTCTAAAAGTATATGCATTGTCTATTCTTGGGCTATGGTTAGACATCTTTTAGACATCTATCATGTTCACATTCCTACTTTTTTTTCTGTTTATGCTATGCAGTGCTTGCAGTGCTGTCTTTATCTTTCTTTATGGCAATGACCTGACATGGTCTTTCAACGAATTACAGTACAAACAGTAAAAGCGTAAATGTAAATTTTGTCCAGTCTCTTGCAATCAAACTCCCACATACACTAAGGTGTATATTACAATTTACAATACTTTTCGTCAAAACTTTAGCCATAGTTTACATCAGAACATCACTTCAGAGTAAACTTTTATATTGACAACATGACTAAACAATATGACTGTCTTATCCGTACACAATGACTTGTTATTCTGATGGCACTGACATGTTCATTGACACAGATATTTAATTTTGAAGGATGAACTAAGGATTTTGAGTAATAGAGTGGCTTTTGCAGGTTATCCATGGTGTTTTGCTATTTGTACAAATTGTTTTGAGAAATGCACTTACTGTTTTGCAAATTGTGAGTATGATTCGAGAAATGTACCAAAGCGACTGAGAAAAACTGTAACATTTCTACTTTTTTTTTCTCTTTATGCTATGCAGTGCTTGCAGTGTTGTCTTTTCCTTTCTGTAATCACAATGACATGGTCTTTCAACGAATTACAGTACAAAAAGTAAACGCATAAATGTATATTTTCTGCAGGCTCTTGCAATCAAACTCCCACATAACTTACACTAAGGTGTAACCTACAATTTACAATACAATAATTGTCATGAAAACTTTAGCCATAGTTTAGATCAGAACATCCCTCTAGAGTAAGCTGTTATATTGACAACATGATTAAACAATTTGACTGTCTCATCCGTACACAATGACACAATGAATTGTCATTCTAATGGCACTGATATGTTCATTGACACAGATATTTACTTTTGAGAGATTAACTAAGTATTTTGAGTAAGAGAGTGGCTTTTGCAGGTTATCCATGGTGTTTTGCTATTTGTACAAATTGATTTGAGAAATGCACTTACTGTTTTGCAAATTGAGAGTATGATTCGAGAAATGTACCAAAGTGACTGAGAAAAACTGTAATATCTCCTGAGCAATTTTAGGAGAAACATCTAAGACTAAGATATTTTAATAAAACACAACTGAGAACTCAGCTATAAAAGCGAATCTTCTGCACAGTAAAATGTTCCTCTGGGTTTGTCAGAGCTAATGGGGTAGTGGGCAGTGCTCCGACATATGGTGCAAATGCACTTTTGGCAACCTGAGTTCGAATTTAGGCTCAAGGTCCTTTGCCAATCCTGTACCCCTCTCTCCACCGAATACTTTCCTGTCCTCTCCTATCATACTGTCTAACCAAAAAACGTAACTAAAAAAACCTCTGGGTTTCATTTGAAATATGAGTATAAATGAAATACTGTTATTGGGTGAACTGTTTCTTTAAGATTAAAAAGCTATACAACCTAAGCTCATGTCCTGTATCTGCTAAGACATGGTTTGGATTTCCTTATCAAATCATCTGCTGTGAGGATGACACATGGTGCTTTATTTTGGGAATTAAATAAACTGTCAGTACAGTTACTGGCCACAAACCCCTGGGAAAATTCCATTAAAACAGAGCGAGGAGAGAGAGAGAGAGAGAGAGAGAGAGAGAGAGAGAGAGAGAGAGAGAGAGAGAGAGCGCAAGTACGTGGGTGTGTGTAGGGTTTTGAATAATGGTTTTGGAACAGTGTATGTGTGCTGTATTCGTTTTAAACGTTAGATTGCATTCAAAACGCACAAACTTGAAATGCAGTCAAACCTGTTAATTTAGAGGCATTGCTTTCAACGAAAAAACAAAAGTCAATCAACTTAAACTTTAAATTAAATTGGAAAAGTGACCTTCAGTGAATCAACATCAATAGTGCTTATTAGAGCCCGACCGATATATCGGCAGGCCGATATTAGACATTTTCCAAACTATCGGTATCTGCATTCATATTGTCCGATAAATGAATATTTAATAAAGAAAAAAAAAACGGACGAAACAGCCTTCATTAGATTTCCTCACTGATGGTGTTTTTGACAGAGCACTCTGAACCAGTACTGCTGGTGGGGTCCAGATTCAGGTGTCTAGCCACTGCCTGAGTCAAGTGATCAGCAATTTATATTTTGCTGTTGTTGTTATTTATCAAAACTTAACAGAATTTGTCTCCAGTCCTATTCAAAGTTATATTTATGAACCAAGTCTTTTAAAACTGGTAACTGATTTGGTTGTTGTTGTTTATGTGTTTTTGTTCAAAGGCCTTTGCGTTTCATATCTTAATTTGGTATTTTTATACATTTTATTAATCAGAACTTTAATATATTTTGATGTTCCTCTGTTCTGTTGTGACAATGAAAGAAACAAGTTTCTTTTTAACATGCATTATCATATTATTTTAGTTAAAACTCATAAATAACTGCAAATAACTTATGTTAGGGAAATCTGTTAATGTGTTGTTGCGCGTTTCTGGAAAAAAAAATCGGCCGATATGTCGGAATATCGGATTTTAAAAACAACAAACATTTGTATCGTTATCGGCCTTCAAAATCCTTTATCGGTCGGGCTCTAGTGCTTATATATAATATAAAAGAATGTCCCTCTCTAATCCTGGTATTTTTTTCGAAGGAAAGAGTATTACTTTAAAACCTCTTGAACGGATGCTAAATTCTGCATTGTTATTCTGGATAAATTCACCACTGACCTGTAAGCCGACCTTTATTGCGAAGACTAAGGGTCAACACAACTCTGCAAAATTCCCCTTAGGCACAACTTTCACAAGTCTTGGGTTTCTTTGATGTGGCAAGATGCTTTTGTTATGGAGTGGCAGGAGTTTAAAATCGCTCTTAAATGTGAAGACAATACAATGCACATCTTCCAAACGCCCTCGTTCAGACTCCCACTCCATAAACACTGTTTTATCAGTGACAACAGTCTAATAGTAAAAAAAGATATATTTTGGCACCACAAAAACAATACACTGTTATAAATAAAGGTTTTATAAAGGGTTCTGCGCTACAATATCATAGGAGAACCATTCTGGGTTCCCCAAAGATCCTTTTAGTCAAAGGTTCTTAAAAGAACCATTTATTTTTTACCTTTATAGTCAACTTTATAGTCTGACTATAGGCAACTATTTATCCACAGAGTATTTTCCTATTGAGGGAACATGTTTTAAATGTGTTTAATAAAGTTTGAAAGGGCTGTCGGAAGCTTGGTGGTAATGAGATTGATGTCGGGAGATCGTGGTGTTATTCGCCTGTAGCCTCATCGGGTCTTTTAAGATGGAAAGGGATGTCTAGTTTAATATGATGGCTGTTATTTATCATTTTAATTGACTTAATGTATGATAGTCAAAGAAATGTATACACCATTTCATTATATTTATTGAGGACAGTAAAATTTGCAATAATATTAGTAATACCGTATTCAGTATGTGACCCTGGACCACAAAACCAGTCATAAGGCTAAATTTAACAAAATGGAGAATTATACATCATCTGAAAGCTAAACAAATAAGCTTTTCACAGATGTATAGGACAATATTTGGCTGAAATACAACTATTTGAAAATCTGGAAACAGTGCCAAATTTATTGAGGGAACATGTTTTAAATGTGTTTAATAAAGTTTGAAAGGGCTGTCGGAAGCTTGGTGGTAATGAGATTGATGTCGGGAGACCGTGGTGTTATTCGCCTGTAGCCTCATCACGTTCATTGATCTAGATTACTCACGGGATTTAACTTCATGTTATGCTAGTTTTTGATCTATTTGTGTCTCTGCATTGACTTTGTATGCAATCTGCTTGTGTAAATCATTGAATTCGCGTTTGGTGTGTACGCCCCATTAGGTTAGCTTTTTATTTCAAGTAAACACATTTAGAATTTAAAATTCATAAACTGTTGTTAAACATGGAGCTTATTTGTTGCGATAACCAAAAGTCTATGGGAAAAATGAACACGCTTTTTGACAAAGGGAACCAGTTTTCCCCGCTAACTTTCAGGTTGCCCTACAAAAATACACCATTCCTGTGAAACTCTATATGGTCGCTCTGTCTGCAAAAGTCCCACCTTCCATTTAAAACAACCAATCATCAATCAATAAAGACTGATGATTCTATGAGGGAGGGGCTCTATACAGAGTCGCATGAGGCTTTGCCAACCTTTGAAATGGCCTTAAAGAAAGATTTTTAGTGCATTTTGTTTTTTCTAATCCTTTATCCGAAATATAAGTATATTTGTAATTACCCTACCTCACCACCATCTTGTATTCTTTTCTCAACTATACATACCTTCTTAATTTGTCCAATATTAGCCGTAAAATAGCTGCCTATTTTTGAGGCAGGTCTTAAAAAGTGTGTTCAATCGGTACACTAGAGGTGCTCAATTGTCCAGCTCTATTTTCCTGCTAAATTCATTTTCAGCTTTGATCAAACATATATAACCCTCTCACCAAAGTCTTCAGATTGTTTGAAGTGTACAGTTAGCAGTGTTAGCATGGCTGGAACTGAATATTTCAGGACGAAATATCTCCAGGGGCAGAGCTCAACGCTCATGCTGTAGAGGATTTAGGCAAAGATCTATCTGATATTGTCTGGCAGACGTCATGTGAAAATTCCCCTGTATTGCAGCTTGCTGATCTGTAGTCTGTACAGGGCATTAATAGGCTTATGGTGGTATAGGTCTGTGGTTACTGGAGAATGTGGTCATTAAGGTCTTGTGTCTTGAACTATGGCTTCACAGACCAGTGTCACAAAGAGAGAGAGGGAGAGAGTGTCTTATTTTACGTGAGTCCTATTTTGTCAGAGGTTTCTCTGATCCGGTTTACACCAGGTATTAAGATCTGATTACACAGCACTAAGCATATAAACTTTACTTAGTATACCTGCAAAACTACTATTACTGAGAACTTGAATTGCATATCCCCAGAAAACTTATGGGTGTTATTTTTCCCATGTTTTTTTTGTCTTATCCACTATTTACAGTAATATGAGCAAGTGAAATATTAGAGACCCTACCCTCAAAATCAGATACAGCAGACTTGTGGTCACATATGACTTTAAGTGTCTTAAAATGGGTTTTGACCTATAAGGTTATTAAAGTCATCTCTCTTTTCATTCCCAGGCAGAGTTCTCGGCAGCTGCAGTGTTGCATCAGGCCCGACGGGATCAGGTGGCAGACACATGCCGAGCCCACACTGCGTCCAGTCGCAAGAGACGCGTTCTGACACCCAACGACCTCAAGCACCTGGTGGTGGATGAAGAGCATGAGCTTATCTACTGCTACGTGCCCAAAGTGGCCTGCACCAACTGGAAGAGGGTCATGATGGTGCTGAGCGGTCGTGGGAAGTACACAGACCCCATGGAGATTCCGTCCAATGAGGCCCACGTACCCTCCAACCTCAGGACCCTCAACCAATACAGCATCCCCGACATCAACCACCGCCTCAAGAGCTACCTCAAGTTCCTCTTCGTGCGCGACCCCTTTGAGAGGTTGGTGTCCGCTTACCGCAACAAGTTCACGCTGCGCTACAACTCCTCCTTCCACAAGCGCTACGGGACGAAGATCGTGAGGCGGTACCGCAAGAATGCTACGGCCGAGGCGCTGCTGAGCGGCACCGATGTGAAGTTCCAGGAGTTTGCTGAGTACCTGGTGGACCCGGTTACTCAAAGAGAAGCTCCGCTAAACGAACACTGGCAGACTGTCTACTCGCTCTGCCACCCCTGCCACATCCACTATGACCTGGTAGGCAAATACGAGACTCTGGAAGAAGATTCCAACTATGTGCTGAAGCTCGCAGGGGTGGGCGACTCATTGCGCTTCCCATCATACGCTAAATCCACTCGCACCACCGACCAAATGGCAGCTATGTTTTTTAACAACATAAGTTCCCTGCAACAGGTTCAGCTGTTCCAACTCTACAAAATGGACTTTCTTATGTTCAATTACTCTACTCCAAGCTACCTGAAACTGCAATAAACACGTTAGCGTGCACACATGGGGTCGTTCAACAAGGTTGAGCGATGGGAGAAAGACAGTGGCAGTCTCCACACAGGCCAGGAATCGACCAAACACGAAATGTAAAATTGTATTTATATCCGGACGGACGGTAGCTTTATTTCGATGAAATCAAGGAGCTGTCAGTCAACTGCGAATGCCTACACATGGGACTTGTTTGGAAAGTGTAAAGTTTTCATTTGAAGGTGATCTCATAGAAGACTATGAGATCCTGATATATTTGTCCATTGAATTGTAAATGTGCAGTCCAAAAGCTCCTATTCCCAACATCAAAAGCAATATGACAGATTCAGAGCCATACCTGCTGAACCGGTTTATCTGTTAATATACTCAACCAGCCACCATTATTACTGAAGGAGCGCCTTGAGAACTTGGGACTAAGACCTTATATATAATCAGACATGTACTGACTTCCCATTTCTAAATTCTAATTCTACAGTTTTCCCTTTTGGACGTTCACCTCATGCCTCTCTCCCATTCTTAGACGGCCTTCGTATGTGTTTATTTATACGGTGCATATTTAAAGAAAGGCTTTGTATGCACACTAAAATAGGAAGGATGAAAAAGGCACTGAATTGTGCCTTTTTTTTAGAGGGATGTGCCCAAAAGTGATTGACAAGCAGTGAGTGGTTCATTCTGCTGAGTCAGTCAAGGGGACGTGTCCATAGCAGTTGGGTGGTCAAAGGTCCGGGGGTTCAAGCATGGCCCTCACTGAGTGATTTCAAGCACGTCGTTCACACAACCCCTCCTCCTTCTGTTCACTTTAAGTAAATCATTTTATTTTGTATGTTTACTGTCTTATGAAAAAGTGGCTGCGAGCAGCACATTATTATTAATATTATTTGAATTATTGTGTGAAATAGAGATTTTATATTTTGTTTCCAGGAACAAAAAGCGGATTAGTGGTAAAGTTTTTTTTTTTTAAAGATTTAATTGTTATAATTTTTTTCTTTTCGCCTCTTATGCAGAACAAAGGGATAACTTGCTGGTTGTTTTGTGAGGGGTGTACGAAAACGGGCAGGACTTGGTTTTCTGAGCTGTTCACATGGGGAAATTTCACATAGTGGTGTGTTTGAGTGGAAGACAGAGAGAGAGAGAGAGAGAAGTTGTACGGTAGGCAAATCTGTTCCATTCATTAGATGATTGATTCTTTAAAATATCTTAGTAGTTCAAATGAACATTCTTTAATTTAATGACCTGTCTTTTACGATATTTTATTTGATTTGACAGTGCATAAAATTATTAAATGGCTTACGTATATATGCTTTGGCTGCAAGCGGGCGTGTCTAATTTTTTTGTCGGGACCAAATCCAAAGAGTTTGCCCAGGGTAAAAGCTGAAGCTCTCTCTCTCTCTCTCTCTCTCTCTCTCTCTCTCTCTCTCTCTCTCTCTCTCTCTCAGTGAGAGACTCCCACAGGTCTCAGCTTTTTAAAAAGAAAATCCAGTGTTTATTTGGCCTCAGTAAGTAAGGGATTAACAGCATTTTAGGCTTTGTAGAACAGAGACCACACAAACACACGTGCACTTTAAAGCCCCCCAGTGAGGCAGAGAGTAAAACGTGGCAAAACGCAGAGGATAAGGAAAAATACAAAATCAAGCCATGTGATCGACCTCTCAATAGATTGTCCTATACCTTTTTGCTTATTGCTATTCCTAATACATATAACTCAGATAAAAAACAGTATTACAATAAGATTGCAATTTTAATGCTTGACGTTTCTGAAATTAAGCAGTTAAAACCGTCTGTGAAGAAACCATCAGAAAATGTCATAAAATAATTAAAATAATAAAATAACACACTGATGTGTTGTTTCAACCTAATGCTGCTGGGTTATTGTAGCCCATGGTTAACTAACAACAAACCAGCATTGTTTAACTTTTAACCCATCTGTGTGTTCTGTCCAATACTTTTCCAATGCTGGGTTGAAAATAACCCATGCAGCATTTTGCAGTGTAGCATTTGAGTTTTCTTCTTACACGGAATATGAATGGAAATTCTGAGGAATGTTAACACAGTTTTTTTAATCACATATACAGTACTGTGCAAATGTTTTAGGCCACCACCAGTTTTGTTGTTTTAGCATAGCTTTAATGACAATCCATATTGCTATAATTTCTTTAACGTTGTAGTATTATTGAAAAATCTTCATGTAATGTCAAACTCATGCTCTTATATTCTTCTTTTAAGGGTCTTTTAAGATGGAAAGGGATGTCTAGTTTAATATGATGGCTGTTATTTATCATTTTAATTGACTTAATGTATGATAGTCAAAGAAATGTATACACCATTTCATTATATTTATTGAGGACAGTAAAATTTGCAATAATATTAGTAATACCGTATTCAGTATGTGACCCTGGACCACAAAACCAGTCATAAGGCTAAATTTAACAAAATGGAGAATTATACATCATCTGAAAGCTAAACAAATAAGCTTTTCACAGATGTATAGGACAATATTTGGCTGAAATACAACTATTTGAAAATCTGGAAACAGTGCAAAAAAATCTACATTTAAGAAAATCACATTTAAAGTTGTCCAAATGGAGCCCTTAGCAACAAATGTTACTAATGGTAATAATTATATATATTAATAATCAATCATTTTGACCCATATATACTGTTGGCGATCGCTACAAATATACCTCTGCGACGTAGGTATGACTGGTTTTCTGTTCAAGGTTCACATATATTATATTTTGGTTCAAACCCAGGGAACACACATGCTGATAGCTTGTAATGCACTGTAAGTCGCTTTTGATAAAAGCGTCTGCTAAATTCATAAATATAAAATAATATATTTTAATGTAATTAGTTAAGTGTAAGAGAAGATCACACAGTTGAGCCTAGAATTTGATTCAGTTTTTTAATATTTAATATTTAAATGTATTTCCTGATTGTATTTTAATAAATAAACCGAGCTATAATTATATATGGTCACTACTATACCATTGCAAAAACGACAAATCATGCTGGCATGGTGGAATGAGACTTTTGTCAGTACTGTACAAATAAAGTAAATATTGACTCAAGCTCTCAATAGGCCTACCTAACATTCTACTTTTGTGTTTCCTGTGAAAGAGGTTTCATCAGGCAACCGACATGACGTTCCCGATTAACGCACAAGATTTGTATTGCTTGCCGTTTCAACGTGTCGCATCTTGTGAGAACACTTTGTAAACAGTTTAATTCCTAAATGCTTCACTGTGTTTCCGACAGATGATAAATCCTTGTCTGAGATGTTGTCTTCCACTCAGCTGCTCTCTGAGTTTCTAACTAAACATATCACTAAATCCAAACTTCTTAACTTGAATTGAAATTAACAGCTCAGAAAACAAAGGAATCACGCCTCGGTTTTATCCAGAACTCTTTAACTAGGTTTAATTTGTGCTGTACAGGTATTACAAACAGCCTCATTAGTGCCCGTGTTGGCGGTCGCAGTGTTTTCTGACTTCCAGTATCATCAAATACACCACCAAATAAACAGTACAGCTTACTCTAATACACAACAGTGCCTTCATGCTCATTCACACACATTTTGCACTTAGTTTACACAATGCAAGTCACCATCCATACATGCAAACAAGATCACAAGGTCTGCCTGTTGCTTTATGTGCCTATTGTACAATCAGCGTCTTTATTTATTTATTGCTGTCGTACACCCCTCAATGTTAAACTTACAGTCTGCAGCCAGGGTTGTGTGTGTTTGTATATGTATGGATGGATGCTCAGCTTTTTCGGGCTCATATCAGGCTCACAAGCATTCTCAAATGAATTGTATTTATTTAGTCCTTTACGGCAACACACACTTCCTCAGTATTCAAGAGGGACTGTGCTGGGTCATCGGGTCGGACCCTTGCACTGTAAATGGGAAAAATTAAGTATACTCTGATCAATGAGCTCACTCTCTCTCTCTCTCTCTCTCTCTCTCTCTCTCTCTCTCTCTCTCTCTCTGAATCTCTGTTTTCTCAATAAAGCTGAAACTAAAAACCACTTCTCTGTCTCCACCTTTTTTATCGAACAAAAATTACATTATGAGACTTTAGCCTGGATTTCACAGACAGGGTCACAATTAAAAGGCCATTTTCTAGGTATATTTATCCCAATAGTTCTGTTTGTCAATATTTGACCCAACCATGGGTCGAAACAACTCAGCACTTTTGAAGGTGTAATAATGTCTTTAATTTCTAAAAATGTTAGCTGTTTGTGGATCAAACACAGCTTCTAAAAATCATTACTGATAATTTTGTACAGATGTTGTTTAAACCTTCTACAATATGGCTGACCTTATGGTGTGGCGTGGCCTTACGTCTCATGGTAAGTCCAGATGTCTCGGTTAATATTAGCCGTTGAGATTTAAAGCGGGACCTTCTGAAGATTTAACACAAGAGGAAGCCTGTTAAAAAGCGTGGAGCCTTTGTGGCACGTACGTCATCAGAAATCAGCCTGTCATAGATTACCAAAAGAATGTGAAGGGCGATTGGTCTTTGGTTCATCACTTTGGTGTCAAGACTAAGATTGCAGCCAAGAGCCAAGTTCTCAGCAAAAATCATGAGCTTGCGTTTTTTATTTCCTGCTGAATGTGAATTTCTCATGCAGCACCTGCTTACAGTATCCTCCCAGAATCCTCCACCCAAAATCCCTCAGTAAGGCCTTCATGTTCAAAATACACCAAATCTCTCCCCTCATCCTATCCTTCAATCCTCCTTACTTCTTCCTCATAATTAAGAGCCGGGTTGGGTTCTACAGCCACATCAAGCCTGAGACCTCAAGAGGCTTTGGGATTTTCCAAAACGCACGTGTAGGGACAGGATGGCAACCGTTCCCTGTCATTTTTTAAACTTATGATGGACTGAAACGATGACGATGGTGGGAAGTTACATTTTATTGCCTTGCGGACTAAAATTAATTGGTGAATCACATTAAGAAAATTCCTGGTTAAAGTTTTCCGTGAAATAAAAAAAGTTTTAAAGAAATGAAGTTTCATTGATAAGATAAGTTTAGGATTTGGACATCATGATAATGTTTAGGATTTTGTACATGAAGTTAATACTGCTTTTAATATTATGGTAAGTTTTCACTACTTTACTGTTTTCAGTATGAACTGCAGTACAGTTTTCTTTATTCCATGTAAAGATGTTTAGTACACTCTAAAAATTGTTTAAAAATAGTTGAAAATGGCTTAAAATGTTAACATATGCCAGGTTTAGAAACACATGGAAATTATTAACTTTCTATAGGGATTTTTTTCTGAATTTTTATTCAGATTTTTATTAAAGAGATTATTATAATTTATGCGTGATTTCTGCTTTTCCACAAAAATATTTTGTGTCTCCTTTGACTGGGGGGACCAGCCGTCAATCTGAGTGGGACAGTGCCATCATGGCCTTTATGTAAGCACATCCCTTAACAATTGGAGAAAATAAAATAATTTTCATTATTGAAAGAATTAGTACGGGATCAATATCCATTATATACAGAACAACAAATACTAACAAGATGTATAATTACATGTGTGTATTACAAATGAAGATTAAAATTTGAGAAAGAATGAACATTTGGAAAGTGGGTGTGGCTTATTACCATACCAATGACTTCACAGTAGTAGGAAACAATAATGTTCCTAAAATTTTTGACATACAGTTTTCAGCCCATCATCTGTATAATCTCTGGGATTTAAACCCAACTAAACATACTGCATGATATATTTACTCAAGTTTTTCTTAATTCCCACAGATAAAATTGGTTAAATCTGTTGGTTCGCTGTACCTCCATTTTCTTTAAAGTGTTTCTCAGTTCTGTATAAGTGAAAAATCCAAAGTAATCTATTTGCAGAAGAGCTGAACTCCCTGAACCCCGTGCTTTCAACTGCAGTCCAGGAGGAATTTAACACCTGACTGACATAACCCACTCTCTCTTTTGCTGCTGTGTGTCAGAAGATGACAACCACTGACATCTCTCTTCCAAATCAGAAAGCATCTTTCTTACAGCTGAATTTATCAAGTCGAGACTTTTCAGATAAAGACTAAGCGCACATCAAGTCGAGCAGTCAATGCTAAGATCTCAGTGAACCGTGAAAGCACACTGCATTCAGAGAGCTATTTAAAAAAGAAAAGTCCAGATAAATACTCTAAATCAGGACTTAAGAAACTGCACATGGACTAAAATGCAAAGTTATTGACCACAGCGAGTTAAGTACATGCTTTACAAGTCTGTCAGCCCTCAGCAATGATTAAAGTGCAGCTATTGGATGATGTTAAATCAGCAGTGTGCCTTGTGTTTACCTCTCATCTTCACCGAAGACCACCAAATCTTCATCTTCAGGATGCACCCTGCGATTATGAAGGCGAACGGATTCGACGGAAGTCTGGGAGTTGTGACGAATTACGCCTGACTTAATTTCCATCTTTCATTTCTACTTTTACTTCAGAGGAAGACAAAACCGTATTGCAAACAACAGAGAAAATATCTTGGTATAGACGCTTTCAGCAGCAACAACATAAACAAACAGCTTTTGTGGACTAAACTTAACTTCCAGTAGAGATCTGCATAGAATTAATAACAACAGAGTCCTTTTACAGTAGTTTATTTCTGATGACAAGCAAAATAAATGACCTTTGTTCATATATTTATACTTATGCATTTGGCGATGCTTTTATCCAAAGCAACTTACATTGCGTTACAAGCTATAATATCAGTTTTTGTGTTCCGTGGGTTGATCTTTTGCACTGGAAATGCAATGTTCTTCCAATGAGCTATACAGGAACACATTCTGTCTAACGCCTATCAACTATTACACTGAGCTAATGTTACTGTGTAAAATTAATTGAAACAATTTCTACAGGTCCTTGAATTCTTGCTTGGCTGCAAAACCTCTCCACACAGTTGTGATCCATGCTCGTCGTCTCTCTGCGTCTTTAGCAAACAAAAAAAAAATATTTTTGCCAAGGTGTTTGTTTCAGAGACCACTAGTCAGAAGGCTAAATACAGACCAGAAGTTCACTTTGGTTTAGCCGTGTAACTGCAACAACGCGTGTGCTTCTGGTATAAGAGCAACAGGCTTCAAGGGTTACACTGTAAAAAGATTCCGTAGAAATTACAGTATTACTGGCAGCTGGATGCCAGTAACTTACTGTAAATTTTAATTTATGTTATTTCCCTACAACAGTTTGTTCAAAGTTAAATGAACCTTAAACATTAACAAGTCTTTGTCTTACAGAATAAAAATATAAAATAACAGCCTCATGCAAAGCATTCTGGGAACCAAAAATCCTCATCAACCTTTTTCTGGGTTTTTCCTTCATATTTTGTTTCCCAGAATGCTTTGCTTGAGGCTGTTATTTTAGTTTTATTCTGTAAAGATACAGACTTGCTAATGTTTAATTTTCATTTAACTTTGAACAAACTGTTGCAGGTAATTAACTTAAATTTAAATCTACAGTAAGTTACTGGCATCCAGCTGCCAGTAATACTGTAAATTCTACAGAATCTTTTTACAGTGTACCTTTAGTTAAAGTGACACTCCACTTTTTTTTGAAAATATGCACATTTTCCAGCTCCCCTAGAGTTAAACATTTTGGAATCTATTCGGCTGATCTCCGGGTCTGGCCGTACCATAGCTTAGCGTAATTCATTGAATCTGATTAGACCATTAGCATCGCACACAAAAAAAAATAACCAAAGAGTTTCAATATTTTTCCTATTTAAAACTATTTAAGACTCTTCTGTAGTTACATTGTGTACTAAGACGATGGAAAATTTAAAGTATCTATTTTCTAGGCTGATATGGCTAGGAACTATACTCTCATTCTGGCGTAATAATCAAGGACTTTGCTGTCGTGAGATGGCTGCAGGAGGGGCAATGATATTACGCAGTTCCCAAAAATAGTCCACTGCTATTGAAAGTAACCAAAGGGACTATTTTCGGGCAGTGCGTAATATCATTGCGCCTCCTGCAGCCATGTTACAGCAGCAGAATAAGAGTATTCATAGCCATATCGGCCTAGAAAATCACAACTTTTAATTTTCTGTCGGTCTTAGTACATGATGTAACTACAGTAAGTGTCAAGTTTTAGATAGGAAAAATATAGAAACTTTTTTAGCATGATGCTAATGGTCTAATCAGATTCAATTTATTATGCTAAGCTATGCTAAAAATGGTACAGCCAGACCCGGAGATCAGCTGAATGGTTTCCAAAACGGTAAAAATCAAATGTTTAACTCTAGGGGATGTGGAAAATGAGCTTTTTTTTTTTTAAAGTGGAGTGTCCCTTTAAACTGTATAACAGTTTAAACGAAAAGTTCAGATGCAAAAGCCGCTAAACGCTACCTCCATCAAAAATAATATAATAATTGTAACCGACTGCTATTGACACATACTATGTTTATCAAAGGTTTTAGGTCAAATCTGCTTAATCCCAACCTTATGTCAATCAAAAATATTTTTTTTTTAGGCAGAACCCATTTAGAGTTTGATTGAAATGCTAATTATCAAGAATTTGCCCCTAGCGGGTTTGCATCTGAGCTCTTTATTTATAATAGGCTACTTGATGACATTTTTATATCAAAAATTAGGGCTGTCAAAAGATTAATCGTGATTAATCACATCTAAAATAAAAGTTTGTGTTTACATAACATATGTGTGTGTAGTGTGTATAATTAATATTTATATATAAAAACACACACAGTCATGTATATATTTAAGAAAAAATTGTTATATTTATATATAAAATATTTATATTTCTATAGAATATAAATTATATAAATGTTTATACAGTATATAAATGCAAATATTTCTTAAATATACACATGAATGTGTGTGTATTTATATATACATAATAATTATACACATTACACACACATATGTTATGTAAACACAAACTTTTATTTTAGATGTGATTAATCACGATTAATCTTTTGACAGCCCTATCAAAAATACATTCAACACTTTTTCCACATTCTTTGGAACAACATGGCTATGAGACTTATTCCTCTAAGATGATCAAAAGAGTTGCTGGTCTATAGTAGTTTATCAACCTGACCAAGATGGTCAACCAGTTGGTCAGATGATCAACAATATAAACCAGTTTGGAGACCCTTACCCACCCTAAAGGGGTATTTTTATATCAAGACGAACATAAACGCACAAAATCAAAACTGACACGCATCTCATTTTTCCTGCTTTGTGCAGAAGCAGTGGTCTGCAATGAGGGTTTTGAATCTGGCTTTGCTTTTATGGGCTGTTAATATGCAAAAACTCAGTTTGGGGGGTGTTTATAAGCAGTCTAAAGTTTCTGGGCCCTCAGTCCACCATACGGCTCAAATAACCTCCATTAAACCCTGAAGACAGCACAGTTCAACAGCATTATAAACGTGGTCTGTCTAGACTCAAACATATACACAGGGATCTTTTGTGTGATTGTTTTACAAAAATATACTCGTCAACAAAAACCTATAGGCAATACGTGATGTCAAGAAAGATTGGAGTTAACACAAGTGTTGCACCCATGTCACATTAAATAGCCAACTACACTATTAAAAATAAAGGTGCTTCATGATGCCACATAAGAACCTTCTTTAGCTGAATGGGACCCTTTAACATTCAGTTTCAAAATAGGTTCAGGTTTCTTTGTAGATTATATAGCCATATATATATATATACCCACAAAAACTACACTGTTGTGTGTAAATGAAGTAAAGCCAAGCTGCTTAATTGCATTTACAGCAACTATCAAATTATAAAAGAACTTTCTGAGCTTGGCTACGATATTTTTAAAGCTCAGTTTAACAAAACTGCTGACAGATTAAGTTAACATTTCGGAGAACACTTTGCTGTGCTCGATGTATAAATTTGGCAGCACTCTGTGTCATCAAATAAAACACTTGGTTTCATGGCTTGTACTTTTATGGTCAAAGTCAAAAGTTGCATGCACACACAAACAGATTTCCCATAAAACACTTAAGGAGTTTTTAAACAAATACCCTTCAAAAGCAAACACATTAAACACAGGTGATAAACTTGACATTATTCAATTACGCAGTGTAACGATTATGGGGTATCTGGTTTGGGAAAATAATTAATACTGTGACAGATACTGGAGATAAATCTTTATTAAACCTTTATTAAACATTCTGAGTATCAAAAAATCATGGTAGAAAGAAAAATACAAAATCCTCTATTGGTGCCCCCAGAAACTCTTCTCCCATGTAAAATCACTGTATACTAAAAAAAAATTGATTATTTTTAAACCAGCGTTGGGTCAAAAAGGGACGAACCCGGTCGTTGGGTTAAATTAACTTGTAATAAAAATGTTTATCCTTGACCCAGCAATGGGTTAAAAAACAGCAATTTGGGTTAAAACAACCCAGCATAGGTAAATTACAACTCAACGGGCTAAATTCGTCCCTTTTAACCCAATGTTGAGTTAAAAATAACCCAGCATTTTGTAAAGTGTAGACAGTACCTTAGAATAACATTACTGTATACAAACAAGAACAACACACACACAGACATATAAACTTCAAGAGATTTTTCTGGCACATTCAATTCATGTAATTTTGGGTTAATGCATGTAGCCAGAAAATGACATAAATAGCTGGCGACACAAAAATAAAGTACCATTTTGTTTAGCTCAGATCATTTCTCCTGCCTGAACAAGCAGATGAGCATCTAACCCCTTTTCTCAAAGCAGTTTTCATATATAATATTAATATATAATATAATTATATTATTATTATTATTCCAAGCTATAGAAACTGCATTACAGAAGTTAATAATATAAAATGATCTGACACTGGTTAAGTAAACATGTGCAGTTACACTATTAGCAGAAGGATCTGAATTAATTAACAGGAGGAAGTTGGGGCATTATGGGTAGAAAAAAAAGAATTGACAGTACAAAAACATGGAAAATAAATAAAGACAATCTTACATATCTTGCTTTTGCTTAGGTTTACTTATATACACGATGGGGTAAAATGTGATCCTTTGCGTACCCCACATCAAACGCACCTGAAGTCTGAGAAGCCTCCTTCTACATATTTACTTCTACATATTTACTTATACTGCATTAAAAAATTGCAGTTTATAAATCATCTGGCACTTTAAGAAGAGTCATTAAACTGATTGAGAAATTGCCTTTCAGACAGCGGCCATACGAGGCATTAGGTGAGTTGAGGACAGCAGGCATGATATAGTGGGTTAAGAGTCAATGAAGGACCTCAATCCCCCACATCACTGTCCTGGTCCCCGATGACCCACAGGAAGTGGAAGCTGAGAGCAAGAAGGGCGGTTCCAAAAAGGTCACCCAGCGCTGTCAGATAAGGAATGGAAAAACTATCCGGATCTTTCCCGCTTTTCCACATGGAATGAACCATCCAGTCTGCTATGCAAAGCAACAAGAACACCTGAGGTTGGGGAAAGGAAAGAAGAATTGAAATGTGACAAGACTTAACACCCGCAATATGCACTATGGCGGCAACGCGACTAATGTGTTGCGTTCTCATGGGTGCCATACCAGACATTAGTGGAAAACGTTTTTGGGTTAGCTTTAACAACACATCTACTTTACTAGCACACCATTTGTAGGTAACACTGTCCTTAAGCACAATAACGCTACACGCTGTAAAAGCAGGGTGCACATTTCTGACCTAAAAGAGATGGCCTCTTCTGTGGCATCTTTGCTCCTTCCCACATACAGACACAACAGGAAGTTTTAAACTAAAACAAACAAAAAAAACAGCAGGAGCCCGCGCGGAATTTTTTGTTTGTTTATCTGATGTCTTTGAAAACCTCCAAAGAAGATCCTCTTCTCTTGAAAACCGACACCCGTGTGCGAGAAAAATCTCCAAAAGCGTTTCAGATCAGAGCATCGCAAGGCTTTTAATCTACCACAGTTCATTAAACATGAGCAAATTGGCCCGGCGTTTGCCTTTGCAGAGCATTAAAATGTTATTTTGGCTCAGCAGATGCCAGTTTGTTTGCTTAATGGAGATGTAACATTTGAAATACTCATCTCGCATTCAATTAAAAGTTAAAAAGATGGACTGTGGCAATTTCTGAAGGCCTTCCGCTTGTTCACCCGCGTGTGCGGGTGGGTGAAAGACTTTCATTCGAGCGAAATAAAAATGAAGGCTGCCCATTAATCAGGGTGACGGGTCGGTGAAAAACTTTATTTGGAGGTCTGGCGGTCTGGTTAACCGGCCAGGCGGCTTTCATTTATAACTGTTACATTAAGGTCAGTGTGGAGATGGTTAAAAAGGGATTCACTCTCTGCAGCAGATTCTGAACTTTAATTTAGGTTGCGGGAATAGATGGCCATTTTGAAAGCTATTAATTGTGCCTGCTAGGCTACAGGACTTCGGTGACATTATTTCAATAGTTAACCTTCTAAACCACTGCCGGTGAGAACATTACAACTGTGACCTTTTTTGATGGAGAATTTAGATTGGGCTTTGCTTCCCTATTGCTTTTTATTAGGGTTTAATTCAATTAATGTTAGGCAGGAGAAAGCAAGGACTTCCCAGTACAGGAGAGTGATGGTTTGCTTATGTACACAAGCTGTTGAGAGTTGACAGGATTGGTCTTAGTAGTTCCACCCTGTGCAAACACACAGACACACTTTTCCATAACTCACAAGCACAGTAAACACAGTCACGTGTGTGTCCATGCACAACCTTATTTGGCTAAACAGGGAGATACAATATATATCTGTTTTTATATAAAGCTACAAACTGAAAATACATATGTATATAACCACTAAACTTTTCAGTGTGTGAGCCAGCGTTGTGCTTGTACATTTTTGGTCTTGGAGAGTTTTGATGTTTACACGGTTTATGGGTTAAAAACAAATGGAAAATGAACTGACGCTATTTTTGTCATATTTTGTCGGTAGGGTTTACCAAAACCAATTCTGATGTCAATGCATGCCTTAAAAAATATTTCTTACATAAAACAATCAGTACACATAAAACACAGTACTAACAAATAGTAACTACAAAATCCAGTAACATACATGGGTCAAAAAAAAGCCTTTCTGTAAAAGAGATGCACTAATATTAAGTTTTGCCACAGATTCCACTTGCTGACTATTTAGACTGATTTCTGCCCATAACGATAGCTTAGTGGTTATATTAAAGGCACACTCCCCCTTTTTTTTATTTAAATATGCTAATTTTCCAGCTCCCCTAGAGCATTTGAGTTTTACGATTTTGAGTTTTTTCTCCAGGTCGGCTGTACCATTTATAGCATAGCTTAGCATAATTCTTTAATAAGACCATTAGCATTTTGGCGTAAAAATCAAGGACTTTGCTGCCATACCATGGGTGCAGCATGCGCACTGATATTATGCAGCACCTGAAAATAGTCCCCTTGATAACTTTCAATAGCTGGGGACTATTTTCGGCTGCTGCGTTAATATTACTGTGCCTGCTGCACCCATGGTACAGCAGGAAAGTCCCAGCATAGTTCATAGTCATACTTTTAATTGGGTTGCAACTTTTAATTTTCTGTCGTTCTTAGTACATGATGAAACTACAGAAGAGTCAAGTTTCCATTCTAATGAAAACCGACACTCGTTTGCGAGTCAAGTTTTAAACAGGGAAAGTCAAGTTTTAAATAGGAAAAATATTGAAACTCTTTGGTTATTTTTGAGCACGATGCTAATGGGTCTAATCAGATTCAAGGAATTATGCTAAGCTATGCTAAAAGTGGTACCGCCAGACCCAGAGATCAGCTGAATTCCAAAACAGTAAAACTCAAATGTTTAACTCTAGGGGAGCTGGAAAATTAGCATATTTTCAAAAAAGTGTGTTAACTTGCATTAATTCAATTCAATTTAATTCTGAAGGTTACATTTTCTGAATGTTATTCATGCATATAATAACCATTATTATTGAAGATTAAAGGTGCCATAGAATGATTGAACGGGGTATTTATCCTTGTTCTGTGATGTGACATGTAGACAACAACATTTTGGTTGGGTCTGTAATGCCTTAGAAGCTTCCTAAAAACCTCTCTCAGAAAGCTATATTAGGGTGGGGGATTTTAAATGCGTGGTTTTGCACCTATTTGCCGTCCCTTCAGGCTTAACTGGCAAACAAAATATGAACCACAAGCGCTTGACACTGATTGGCTGCCTTTGCTGCCACTCAAAAAAATTTAAACTTCGCCGTCTTCAGAACATGGACAGACCAAAATTGTATAGATAGAAGAGCACACATTGGAACACGACTCGCCATTTCGCCTTGAACTTCGCGAACACTGCTACAATTTACTTCTTGTTGGAGGCGAGAGGCCGGATGCATGCAAATTATTTTGAAGGGAAGGGAATTGAATGAGAGTGGGGGGGGGAAGTGAGAAGCATTTTACGTAACATGTATCCGTTGTTCAGATTGGGCCATTTTCTGGCGGACATGTTTAGAATGTCTAGAATTTTTAGTATGTTCGTGAATGCAGGTAAAATACCATTATTTCCATTCTCTGTCCCCTTTAAACCATTTTCTATACAAAGAACCCCAATTCATTGCATTTTATTGATATCAGCCAATAGTGTGACAAATTGCTTTTATCATCTAATAAAGATTATTGGCCGATATCGGTGCATCTCTGGTTGAAAATACATTAAATTGTAAATGCAAAATGAAATCCGGGCCCTTATTTCATTAGAAGAGAAACTAATGAGATATTATCATCCATTTAAGATGACAACTGTACCACAACTATGAAAACAACAGCATGTCTATTTGGAGAAACAGCACCAAATGTAGGCGTCACATGTCCATGTTACCAACACACCACAAATCACCTGGTCACAGTCTTTTCTCATATGGCAGTGATGTTACTGAAATTGTGAATCTGAAAAATTTCTTCAAAAATTAAAAAGTTTAACTTGATAGTACTGGTATTCAGACTGTGATATAGTATTTGTTATCAAAGTGCCTTGCAATGAAGCTTGCTGATGTCACTGTTAAAAAAACTGTTAAGACAATTTGGTCCCTCTGTACAGGGTCAACAAATACTTAGCATATACGTTTTGGAAACTTTATTTAAACTAGGGGTGTCTTTTTCTAAAGCATTCACTGTTTGGTCTGGAATTCAAAGGTCAAGGGTCAAAGGTCGATTTCCGGGCACCAAACATGCGAAAATAAAGAGAGAATACGAATTTAAAGGATTATGAAACATTTACATTACATTTATGCATTTGGCACAACTTTTTTCCAAAGTGACTTATGGGGGTTTTCCATTGCATAGTAGGAACAAATAAATATGAAAGATTAAGCACAATAAATCAATAAAAGTAAACCCATCCATTCTACATTAATTCATTTTTACTGCATGTAACTCTGTCCTCTCTCTCTTTTCTCCTTTGAAATCATGTAGACTCCAGAAGAAAAAGGTTTCTTAACTAAATGTATATTTAGTGTTTGTTAGCAACAGTTACTGGATTACTGGATATTATAAGGTTTATAAACATTTAGAAATGATGTGTACTGTTTTTTTATATTTTGAAGGAATGCAATGACAACAGAATTTATTTAGGTAAATCCTACAGACAAATTATGACACAAATAACACTGGTTTATAAGCTGTTTGCTTTTAACGTGTAAACTATGTAAATATTAAAACTCTCCAAGCCCAAAGATGTCAAAGCACAATGCTTGCTCACACACTAAATAAAGAATAAATTTCCCACGTTGACTGGTTTGTTTTTTTGTCATTGATTTGTTAGAAAGGAACACACACATACGCGCAAACTTTCTAAAAATACCACAAATTCCACGCACTGGTAACATGTCTCTGCCTGCGTTAAATGCCTTTAATGAGGTTTCCCGCGGCTAATTGGTCTAAATTGCGAGACAATTTATGAAAATACTCTTTAGGAATAACCCAACTCACACAAACATATACACATAAACAACACCTGTCCGTTATCGCTCACATTATCAGAGTCGTTTAATTCAGATGGCAAATTGAGCTAAAAGCTCAGGGGAGTTTCTAAAAGGTTTTCATGTTTATAATTGAATAAAAATGTATGATGTAACAGCGTCACAGCCGAGTGCATTTATCTCAATTGAGCTGTAGATGAAAAAGCTTCTATTAGTTGAGATCATAAAAGGTATGTTTGGCTTTATGATTACAGGTTGCATTTGGTTCAGCTATGACAACTATTGCTCACATCTTAAAAGGACACTCCATTTTTTTTATATGCTCATTTTCCAGCTCCTCTAGAGTTAAACATTTGATTTTTACCGTTTTGGAATCCATTCACCCGATCTCCGGGTCTTTCGTTAGCATATCTTAGCATAATCCACGGAATCTGATTATACCATTAGCATCGCACTCAAAAAGAACCAAAGAGTTTCAATATTTTTTCCTATTTAAGAACGGTACTCTCCTGTAGTTACATCATGTACTAAGGCAAAAGTAAAAATATTTTTTTTATTTTCTAGGCCGATATAACTACGAACTATACTCTCATAGTCTGTTTCAACAGATGCCTTACCGGTTCTTACCGCTTAAGTATTTAATCCCTTCAGATGTTGAAAAGCCCGGTTGATATTAACTCTCGTTTAACCCCCTAGGGTCCAAAAACGCGGCGCCGCAGAATCAACTTAAAATACTCCATCATTAATAATCAAACA
This sequence comes from Paramisgurnus dabryanus, assembly GCF_030506205.2. Classification (NCBI taxonomy): domain Eukaryota; kingdom Metazoa; phylum Chordata; class Actinopteri; order Cypriniformes; family Cobitidae; genus Paramisgurnus; species Paramisgurnus dabryanus. The sequence goes on from NC_133337.1 coordinate 6,640,534, forward strand.
CTAATAATAATCACATATTTGTCAAATAAAGAAAATAAACAGGATGCACATTCAGACATTTCTGTCTCTGCCAGCTGTCTCTCAAAACACGTTACAAAAATCAAATGAAACTCTGCGAATACTCGTCAAACTAAAATTATACACATATCAAAAGAAAGCCTGAAATGTCAAATATTGCCTGTTAATATAATCTGCATTGAAGTAAAGAGAGTACAGTTTTTTCTGGCTGAGCTCATTATCTTTAATGTGGTCAAGCCCACAGGCGGTACCTGCTGTTCACATGGTAATGAACAGATGAGCAGTTCTAACCATAACAAAGCGTAAAGTTTTTTTTCAGATTTAAAGACTTTACCGCATGTTTGGATGATAAACTTTATACACACACGTGAGGCAGATCTTCATTTATGTCTGGACATTGAGGAAGAGAAGCGTTTATCTTAGAACAACAACAAGAAGAAGAACTACCTAAGAAGAACAACAATGGAAAACGCACTGAAGGAGGATATATTTGTGAAGTTGTCAGGATCCCGAATGTTATTAAGTGTATTTTGTCTTGTTTCTGGTGCCGGGATCCTGACACCCCCGTATACGTGTTCTGTGTTTGTGTGGAGAGTCATGTGGTCTGTGTTTATATTTTGTGTACCGTATGCTCTCCTGTCTTAAGTCTTGACCCTACCCCCTCGTTTCCTTGTTAATTATTCATGATTGGTTTATTCCCTTCACCTGTTTGTCATTGTTCCCTAGTTTAGTTTTCCCTATTTAAAGCCAGTGTGTCTTATGTCTTGTGCCGGTTCATTGTGTATGGTATGATACCGTCTCGTGTGTGCTTTGTCTGTCCTGTCAAGATTATTTTGTAGTCATTGTCATTGTTTGCCCCCTCGAGGGTATTTATGATTTAATAAACGTCTTTTAGTTACGAGCTGTCTGCGATTGGGTTCTATCCACCACCACACCCTGACAGAAGTAAGTAACTTATTTATCCTTAATATATATTTGCTATCATGTAATATGCTTATGGCTTGTGCAGACTGCACGTTTCAGATTGAAAAACGTTCGCATTGTTTACAAACGAGGATGCGTGAAGTCACGTAATCGTAATGGCAGATAACTGTTACATGCCGTACAGTGTTAGACACAGTTATTCACTTTCATATCCTTCATGGCAACTTTCAGTAAGGCTGCACTGCAGAATCTTTTAAGTGTGTGCTGTAATATGATGTCATATATTGTTTACATGCAACGCAATTCCATATTGCGCTTTACACCGTTTTTGACGAGCGCCGCATTGTTTATGCGGAGACGAGAGTACTCGCGCACATGGTCACCATATGCGATGTGTTTTTAAAGTTCATACGCGCTTACAGAAATGCGTTAAAAACAGAAACTAGACGATCAGGCGATGGGCATCTGAAACAGCTTTTTATAAAACTAATCACTGCAGATGTTTATCTGAGATGTTCTGAATTTAGTTTATGTACATGATAGTTTATCTGAATGTAGTGCTATCAGTGATATTCACCCATGAGTTATGTATGTAAGGGTATTTCTGTGGACAATTTATGCTAACAGCTGTTTATAACTCTCTTACAGGTCTGCATCCCTCTAATCAGTACAAATAGATGAACACTGTAAAAAAATTCCATAGAAATTACAATGTTATTGCAGCTGGGTTGCCGGTAATTTACCGTAGATTTAAATTTATGTTATTTACTGGCAAGAGTTTGTTCAAAGTTAAATACATTTTATATATTAACAAGCCTTTATCTTTACAGAATAAAACTATACAATAACAGCCTCATGCAAAGCATTCTGGGAACCAGAAATCATCATCAACCTTTTTCTGTTTTTTTGCTTCAGATTTTGTTTTCCAGAATGTTTTGCTTGATGCTGTTTTTTAGTTTTACTCTGTAAAGACACAAGTTATATGGTAACATGAGCCACATTGAGCAGCTCTGTTGTGTATCAATTTCTAAGTTTATACAAGTTAAGTTTTTGAATAGGGTTTGTTTCCAAATAAACTGAAAATGTCCCACTGACCTTCATTTCTTTTTTGATTATATCGTTAACTTCTTAATAAACCACAAACAAACATGTATACACTGTAAAAAAATTCTGTATAACTTACAGTATTACTGGCAACTGGCTGCCAGTAACTTACTGTAGATTTTACATTTATGTTATTTACTGGCAACAGTTTGTTCAAAGTTAAATGAACATGAAACATTTTCATCGTTTTTATCTTCTATAGTAAGTTACTGGCAACCAGCTGCATAATTATAACAAATTTTTTACAGTGCACATTAATTTTTTCTTCACATTCTTTCCTGTAGTCCCCTCTCACATTCCTGCCTAAAGGCTCATTATGCAGCTCTTTATGCAAGACTTTTGTTTCCTGAGCTGTCAATCAATCCTTCTCGCATACGGCCCCTCTAAACAAAAAGTTTCTTACAATTTCTAAATTAATATATTGTTTTATGTGAATGAGTAGGCAGAATGATTTTCACATTATTTTAAAGAAAAACTCTAGACTACTAGATTCAGTTTAGAAAAGTCTTGTGAAAACATGTTTAGTATGGGTTTTATGGACTTATATCAGTCACTTAAAAATTTTGCTTTTTTAAAAACCACGCATAAACACATTTTTCTCTCAAAAATACAAACATGTACATACATGTAGCTCACATAATATTGTAGCCCAGTTTGTGCTAAACGCAGTGTTATGAGACACTTGCCATTAATATGTTTAAAGCAACTGAAAAAAAGACCAAATGTAAGAGCATGTCACAACCTCTGCCAGTGTCTTAAAATGGTCGCAGCCCAGAGGGTTAAGAACGAGCTCGCAGTTTGAGCTTTCACCGTTTAAACAGATGATTCCCTAGATGTAAGAAAGTAATAAACTGACATATTTACATGCCGTTCCCAAATGTTTTCTAAACAAGATACACACTCCTATCAGGAACACATGCAATGAAGCAGAATGCTCATTTTCTTTGTTTACGGAGGTGACGTTATCACACAAAGACCCATGATAATTTTCACATTTTTCCAGGGAAACTGACCCAACTGCTCAAATTATAAATAATTATTATACGCTTACCATTGTGAATTGGGGCAAGGCGAGGATACTTTTTCTACATATTCAATAAATTGTATGGATTGCAGTTTTAAAAACAATGGTTTTTTTAAGGACATTCAAAAAACCTGTCTGACTAAATGTGTATAAACATGGCAAATATATTGTACACTGTAAAAAGTGAAAGTTGGATCTACTTAAAAAATTACTTAAAATCGTACCACTTAAAAATCTATCAATTTAAAGTGAAAAATTTAAGGTGAAAAAACTATAAAAATCTATATAAAACTTTAATTGATAGTGCTTAAAAAATGTAAGCTTAATCGAGTAACTTAATTTTTTAGGTTGTACCAATTGAATTAGTTTTAAGATAATCAAACTTCCACTTTTTATAGCGCATCACAAAAGAAAAGAAAACTTTATTCAACTTATTACTGTGACAATGACATTATTCTCACCTGCAGAAGAGCAGCAGCCAAATACACAAGCATAAAAACAGCTGTCAGTGTGGTGTGACCTCTCTCCATCAGATCAATGGTGTACAGGAAGATCAGATGGCCAGGGATGACCAATATCAGCAGTACCTGTGCTGATCGGTGATTGGCTCCTGTATAAAGAAACAAATTTCAGTAAAAGAAAATCCACATGCACCACTGAACACACTGAGTTTGTTTGAGCGGCCCAACAGGTCAACATCGTGCTCAACCAATGGATCAACCCGTTTATAAAACAACCGATTGGAAAAAGTAATTTCAGTGTTTATAAGAAAACATTGCATTGATATTCTACAAGCAAGATTTCTTCTAAAGCCATAAACACAAAGTATTCACTTTTAAACCTCAGCCATTTATCAAGCTCCAACAGCTTAATGTACAGACTCGCCTTCATCTAACCTATGCCATTATACCATCTGCATGCTAAATTGTGATTTTTTCATACCCGTTTGCATTCTTAATTCTGATTGGTCTTTTTTCATAACTGATTGCATTTTCTATAATGATTAGTGTTCTCTTAAGCCGTTTTATACAGCAAAGTGAGTCACACACTGGACACAAACAGCCTTTATTCATTTATCTTAAATCTACCTGCATCTACAGTATACATGGCTTTACATCTTATCCAATTATTATTTTACCTAAAACTTTAACACTATAATTGGCTGCACTGGTGTCTCCCCCTCAAGGAAAGCAAACTAATGTTTCCCAGTTCTGTTCACTGTTGTGGCCAAGTTCGTGATGATATCCTAAAAAAAATGAAACCCGACAATTACAACAGAGACAGATGTAAACAACCCCAAATATGTATGCACATGCATGGCTGTAGGAGTTTTGTTTCTATACTTAGTTGAGTAAATGTATGTAATATATATATCTCATTCCCAAACAGTAAATGTTACACCCCATTAGTATCCCACTCAAGCACCACAGTGTTGTGTCCATGTGTGCTCCGTCCGTGGAGGAAGAAGATTTATGCTTTATTCTCCAGATGGCATTGCCTAAGACTGCAGTGGGCACCCCGCCCCAAATGTGCCTTGGCATCTGGGTTCTGTCCCCAGATACCCCTTGTTTTTTTAAGAAAGAGTGCTGCATCGAAGCCCCAGGCCTCTGCGTCAACACCCCTATATTGTTTATAGGAAAGTTGCTCAGCTGTTTCGGAGATGGATCATTATACACAAACCACCGTTACACACACTCCATTTAAGCTAATGCATACTCGTCGGCCAGCGTGTTGCTGTAAACACTGGTAACCTCCTCTCCCTCTCTTACTTATTTAGGCAATGAAAACATAAGCCGCCTTGAAATATGCTTTTGAATAAGTAAGATTTAAAGGCAATTTAAAGCAAGGGTCTAGACACATTCAGGCAAGGTGCTCTTGTCGGATATGCTGGCAATCGAATCCTGATTTATTTAAAAAATACAGTAAAGTTACACTACAAAATTGTTTATTTAATGCATATTATTTCAAAAAATGGCACAAAATGGTGCTTGTGTGCTGAACTCAGGTTTTGTGTTTTCTATACCTGTGCCACAGAAGGTACGGCAGGGACAGTAGCAGCCTTTGGCCTCGTCAGGTACCTCTCCAGGGGCGCTGTGAATGTGCAGATGGGTGGAGATACGGCTAGCCTGAATGGCCACCAGGTTTCCCCCGATACCTACGACACAACATCATTCACATCAGACAATATATACCCAGAGCACAGATATGGAATTAAAAAAACAACACACAAAGGGAAAGGTTGACTAATACAGTGAACAAATTCACACTTCAGTAACACTGATGCAGCAAATATGAATACAGGCAGAATTTGTGACTGTCAAACTGACAGTCATGAGTCACGTTGTTTCTGTACTCTGCCTCACTCTATATCTTCCTCACAAACACACACACGCCTTCTCATCTCTCCTAAGTAATGTGGTGTGGTGTCCAGAACCGCAGTAATGACGTGTCACACCAAGCGGTTCTGGGAGAAGATAAGCAAAAGAGAGACAAACACAGTGACAGAGCAACAACAGACTCACAAAACGTAAATTTTTTTTTTTTAAACAGAACAGATTAAAGTTAAAGGTACCAAAGAATGCATTTACACAATATGTTGCATTGTTTTCTGATATAGAAGGTATGTGACTTTACATCCGACACAGCTTAACATGTCCATTTACAACCCTAGGATGAAATGTATTATTACCTTATTTGTAAGGATCATGATGAATAATAATTTTGAGCTCTGCTCTGATTGGCTTTTCACAGAGCAGCTCCTTCAGATCATTCAATTATTCAGAGATTGGTAATGGCCGTTTCTGAGTGGTAAGTTTGTGTTTTTCAGTATGGACCTGCAAAACGTAACTGTAATGTCAATAGTACAACTTTAGCCTAAACGCTAGCATATAGCATTAAAGGTCACATTCTTTTTGATCCCATTTTTCATACTTTAGTTAATGTGTAATGTTGCTGTTAAAGCATAAATAATACCTGTTAAATGATAAAGCTCAAAGTTCACTACCAGGCGATATATTTTCTTTAACAGAAGTCCCTTTCAAAGCTTAAAGCAAATGAATTTGGACTACAGCCCTCTACTTCCTGCTTTAATGACATCAGTAGAATAGTTTTTTGACTAAACTCCGCCCACAAGAATACGTCCGTATACAGATAAGTAAATTGTGTGAAAAATACTGAATTTTTTTACATGTGAAACATAAACATATGTTATATTGCCCACTGTAAACACAATCAAAGCTTCAAAAACACAGGAAGAATGGGACCTTTAACTAGCATACCGCTAACTCAGCAGTCACAAATTGTAAATGTTGGGGGCGTACATCATTGTAACGTCACAGTTGGTGTTATGTTGAGATTGGTCTGTTTTCAGTGGTCTTTTGCATGCATGAGGTTTACATAAGAAGAAGAAGGAAATAATCGTGTTTAAGAAACACAATATGACTTTTATTATTTATCTATGCCTATGTAAATACAGATTTTCATTTAACGGCACCTATAGAAGAACAGTATAATACAGTATAATATAAAAAAGTAGATTTGTTATAATAAAATGGTTTAAAACACAAGAACAGAATAGTGTTTAAGTAAATGCAAAATGAAATAATCAGAACAGAATATTAGCAAAAAATGCCATGAACTCCACAAATAAAACAGGTGTTAAGAAGCTCTTTCCACTCATTAAAACCTGTAATGGTCTTTCTGCTCATAGTGTTCAGAAAGGGATCAACTAGAAGAGGTCACGACAGAGTTAACGGCATTTCAAAGTGATGCTACTAAATCAACAGATTACTCTCCTTAGCCCTCAGCCAAACACAAACAATCATCTGAATTATAGTGAGACACATAAGCAAAACTCAAAGATGAAAGCAAATCTATGTGTCACGCATACAGTGGTCCATTGATGCCAACAATGGCAATAACACATTGCATCAGTAAAGGGACGATTATCTTTTAGCACCACATATGTCTTTGTACAATTAATCCCAACAAGGCAGTGTTTGTGTTTTACGGAGAGGTTACCATTACACCATGCTGTGCCACGTCCCTGTGGCATTGCTGGAGAGACGCCATCTGTACCCAGGAGTGTGTGGGCATGTGTCTGCGATTTTAATCAGCCAAGGCTACCATTCTCTATCTCACACAAACAAGCAACCAGCACTTCGGATTGGGCCTGGGGAGCGTGAGGTATGACACATTTTTTACACTTCCTAAAGCAATGAGATTCAGTTCATTAAGGAGAAAATTTCATGAACATTTATTTCAAAATTAACTCCCCCTAATGCCATTCCAGATGTATATGACTTCCTTTCTTCAGCTGAACAGAAACTATTTATTATTGAAGGGCATCTATTATGCAAAATCTAAGGTGTTTGGACATAAACGTCAAGTCAAGTCAATTTTATTTATATATAATAAAAGCATGAGAAAACACAGAAAAATTTGTGGACAACAAAAGTTGCAGAGTACAGTGGCTAAGATTAAACCTCGGACACAAACCTCACCTGACAATTAAAAAAATCCACCCACTTAGTTTTAAATCAGAGCAGTCTCATTAGACATGCTGTTGAAATCACATTGACAAAACCCCACCCACAGTCACTGACTGACAGTCCTGCATTACCATAGTTTACATCCTTCAGCGAGTTGTACTCTGTCTCCAATATCTGAATAGTAAGTTACTATTGTCTCAGGCTTTATTAACAGGAATCAGATCTGTTTTAACTGAAAGCGCTCAATGTCTCTTTTAGTAAGGGAGTGAGGAGCTGTGGCTCATGTGCATTTAAATGTCCAGACATGAAAATAAAATTCTCCCACCCAAATTGGGGCATTTTGGACATGCTATAATAAATGTTATGTGTGATATTTTGAGCTGAAACTTTACAGACACATTCTGGGCACATCTGAGACTTATATTACATCTTGTAAAATTGGCACAATAGGTGGCCTTTAAAAAGCAATCATATTATCATCTTTAACATGGTGAAGCTCAAAACAGCACATCATGTCGATCATTAAAGCAAATGACTCTTGGGTTAATGTCTTCTGAAGCGAAATGATACATCTGTGATGACTAATATTTTGATCTTATTTAGCTATTCATACGCTTTTCATTAGTATTCATAAAACAAATCAGTGCATTCGTTTACAAACTTCACAAATCACATATTTAAATAGGTATACATAGTAGCAAATACAAAGGTAGCAAAGCAAAGTTTGTAGGCAAGTTCTGGCAAATTTTTATCATGATTTGGCTACAAATAAAGACTGACAAAATAAAGTTTTTATATATTTACGTTAGGAAATGTACAAAATATCTTCGTGGAAAATGATCTTTACATAATATACTACTGATTTTTGGCATGAATGAAAAATTTATAATTTTGACCCATGCAATGTACTTTTATCTTTTTCTACAAATATACCAGTGCCACTTATGACTGGTTTTGTGGCCCAGGGTAACATATATAACAGTGGATCATGAGACACATGAGAACCAATGAGATCCAACGTAATAATGATATCGCCTTATTTAAAGTTATTTCCGTGATTTGTTTTCTCTTACAAACATATTTGCTTCAGGAGACCAGTATTTACCCACTAGAGACATTTGGATTATTTTAATGATGGATGTGTGTGCTTTATGAAGCTCCAGCATGTTTGCTCCCATATAATAAGATAACATGATGGCACCATATGTGTTCAACTGAAGATAAAAAGACATAGACATACATCTGGGATGCCATGACGATGAGTAAACTATGAGAAAGGTTTTATATCTTTGCCAGCTATTCCTTTAAAACTGGTTAAGCTTTGCCTGCCAACAGGAAATGATAGCAGGATTAACGTTTATAGATGCTGCAATCTGGGTTGCAAATATGATTTGCTGGATGAGCATAAGGGGCGTGTTTTTATGTATCATTTCTGTATGTTGGTATGTATGGGTGTAAAAACATCATATTTTGAGACAAAGGTATCTAAAGTGTTTATATGCTCTGATGTTGAAAATCTCCTTTAAATGCACACATAAACACTCAAACAGCTGTTTGGTGCGACATGCAGGAGTGCGCAGATAGACTACAAACAACATAAATGTCCCTTATTAACTCTTTTCCCACCAGCATTTTTTTTTAAGTTGCCAGCGCCAGAATTTTTTTGATTTTCACAAAAGTTTAATGCCTTCCAGAAAAATGTCTTCTATAAATATTAGGGCTGTCAATCAATTTAAATTGATTGATGAATCGCAACTTAGTATCACATTTTTCCTGTTTCCTTTCCTATTTCCATAAGACAGTGTTTCTCAACCCTTGTCCTCAAGGACCCCCTTCCAGAATGTTTTAGATGTCTCCTTATTTAAACACCTGTACCAACTCATCAGCCTCCTTCCAGAATGTCGCCCTAACAAGCTAATGATTTAAATCAGGTGTGTTAATTAAGGAGACATCTAAACATTCTGGAAGGGGGCCCTTGAGGACCAGTGTTGAGAAACACTGCCATAAGAGATAAACTTGTCCAATTAATAAACGCACCCTGCAGCCAATAATCCTGCTAACTTTTCACTGTATTTCAGCCTTTTACCATCCTTCAGCTTTATCTCAATAAGGAAACATATATTAAAAGCTACATCCACAGATCTGCCCGAGGTCTCGTGTGCAGCATTAAATAAGTGAAATTATGACAGACATTTTATCAGGTAAATAATCAATACTTAACTGATGAATCGCAACTTAATCACGCATTTTTATATGTACTATATTTACCTTAATTTAAAATGTTTCAAGTTTTTAATACTATAATCAACATGGGCATGGACAAATATGGATGCTTTATGCAAATGTATGTTAAAAACTTACTTATTCATTTAGCTGACGCTTTTATCCAAAGCGACTTACAATTGCGATATATGTCAGAGGTCGCACGCCTCTGGAGCAACTAGGGGTTAAGTGTCTTGCTCAGAGACACAATGGTGTGTCACAGTGGATTCGAACCCGGGTCTCTCACACCAAAGGCGAGTGTCTTATCCACTGCACTATCACCATCCCAAAAATAAAATCACTGCATCCATACCTTAAATTACTGATAAAACTAATAGATTTGGCGCACACACAAAGTGAAAAAACTATATCAATATGTTACTTTTTATTCTTTCTTTTATCGTTTGATTGACATTGAGAAGCAGATAGTAGATCTACTGTAATGCAAGGATTTAATATAATGTTACATATCAAAAAATTTTCCCAACAGTTTATCAAACATTTACTTTACAGACTAAACAGATTATAACTGCATGAATTATTGTCAAAACAGATATTTTTAAAACTGTAATTCTGTCTAAGGGAATATATTTCGGGGTCACATGCCTGTGTGCACGCTTCAGATGTGTCAGTCAGCGCGAGAAACATCGTTTTCGAGCCTTGTCACTCTTATTAACTCTTTTAACATCAATCAGGTCCAGAACTTTCTCTCTCTTAATAACTATTTTAACTTCAGGCAATTACTGCACTTTATTTTCTAAGTTCTGCATGTTTTAATACCGAAACCATAATGTCAGACGCTCAAGTGGATGGACAGGAATAATTTGTATTAGTTAAGCATTTAGGATGGTACACCTCTCATAAAACTTACAAATAGAGATAATTTTATAAATTTTGCAAACAACGTGCTACCTAATCGCATGTTAATATAATTAGTGTCGTTAAAATAAATTTACGTTAACATGTTACGAACACGTTAATTTTGGCAGCCCTAATACATATATAAACATACAATATATCAAAATGAAAGAACAGACTCTCTGCTTTCAAACAAACAAACAAAAACAAAAAAAAAACTATCATCCTATCCTATGATTTGTTTTATTTTATTACCGCTTAAATATGGGTATTTTTTTTTCAAAAAAATACAAAATTTTGAACAAAAAGCTGAGATAACTGCATTTTTGTAAAGGACTTTTGTTAGCGATCAGATTCAGAGCCATGATCAAAACATACACCGAGTTTTTACCATTTTAGAATTAGTGGATGCTGAAGTGTTTCATAAGTTGGGTAAGAGCGCCACCTAGTGGAAAATAGTGGAAAAATTGATTGCCGTAAAAACTCATCAGGAAAGCATCATTGGCAGGGAAATGCTTTCTTTTAATCGACGAGATAACTCGCCAATGGCCGGGAAAGTGTTAAAGGGATTTAAACAAAAATCATATCGCTTTTTGAAGAAGTGCCTTGGTCCTGTTTCCTTTCCTATTACCATAAGTGATAAACTTGTCCAATTAATAAATGCACCCTGTGGCCAATAAACCTGCTCACTTTCCACTGTATGTCAGCCTTTTATCATCCTTCAGCTTTATCTCAATAAGGAAACATATATTAAAAGCCACATCCACAGATCTGCCCCGAGGCATCGTGTGCAGCTTTAAATAAGTGAAATTATTTATTTATTTATCAGGTAATAACAGCCTAAAAGTGTATGACAACATCAACCGTCATATTAGTCGTGCTATAGCCAGGAAGATGGTACTGTAAGTAAGAGGTTCCCAAACTGAGGATTTACAGGCTTAAACCTTCTAGGAGACACAGCCAAAAATACAAGAACAAAGTGAGTCAGGGTTAAATGGACATATTCATGTTTTAGTTTAGCCTATTATGCAGACTATTGACCATAGACTTCAAGAGTTCTCCAGCGATGTGTTAGGAGAGATCGAGTGTCATACTAACTGTGGATAGTATATTCCTAAAGGCACAGTTTACCCAAAATGAAAAGTCTGTCATCATTTATTAACCCATAAATGTCATTTATAAAGGGAAAGAGTGACTTTTATCAATATATGATTTTACAGTATAAAAAGGAGTGATGTGAACATTCTTTAAAGCTGAGTCAATGGCTGGCGATACAGATACTAAGTAAATTCATGTTAGTGTCAGTCCAAAAGTTGTTGTCTGTTTGTTATAAACCACAAATCTCATCACAGTGTCATTTCAGTTCATGAGGTTGATGAATGGTTGGGACATTTTCTACCAACAATGCTTTATAAAAGTGACAGAAGAAAATAAGTATGGAACTACACAAGTAAACCAAATCATGCTGAATGTTATTTTTATATAAAAAACAAAGTACAGAATGTAAGCTTTAAGTAAGCAATGTAAGGTAAAAGAGCTTACGCCGTATTGTGAATAAGTCAACGCTAAAGGGTGTTGTTAGGCACAATGCAAAGAGGGGTCTATTGCAAACCCTTCAGCCATTACTTTTCCTTAAGTACCATATTGCTTTTATTAAAAATGGTTAACATACAATACAGATAATAAAGTAAAAAATAAAGAAAATTAATGCAACTTTCATTTAGGAAAATCAATAGTAGCCTTTCTTCTGGGAAAAAAGTTCCTTACTGACTGTGAACTGCAACAGAATCAGTTTATGTTCGCTAAAAGTGTTGCGAAATGATACACACAGAATCGTAGGGTGGGGCGGTCATAGCTGTGTTTTATCGTAAACAAAATACAGCTATTAACCAATCAGAATAAAGGACTGTTTTATAAGAAATATAATCTTACCATTGATAACAGGTGTGTACACCACAATTCCAGCCAGGTTGGGATCCGATACAGTTTTATCCAGGATAAGTCCTCCGATACTAAAACCAGAAAAAAGTTCATTTATTTTAAGGGCTTGTATGTTGTATGGGAAGAATGAGTTAACATACGTGTGAGTGTCTAACCTGCTGATGAACATGGCCGTGATAACCGGCTCCCAGCCTGAGTACAGCAGCTGACGGCTGGCTGGGTGTTTAGAGGAGATGACCATCCATAATGGGGTCAGACACATGAAGAAGGCACAAACCAAAGACGACACGTATGGGTGTGAGTCTGAGAAAGAGAGAGAGAGAAACCAGTGAATACAAATACAAGGACGCACACCAACTGCCGTAGTAGAAAGTTATTTCAATGAATGTTTACAAAAAAACACCCTCTTAAAAGATCAGAACTGTTTTATGTTATTATTTTTAAACAAATTATGTTTGTCAATAGCCTTGACTTAGATCAGGGATTCCCAAAGTGTGGTACGCGCACCCCCAGGGGTACGCGAGCTGCCACCAGGGGGTGCGCGAGAGGAAAAATGTAATGGCGGTCTGTTTCTTTAAGTGGGATTTTTCCATACAATAAATAAATAAAAAAATGAACAGTAAACATTTCCTTTTTAATCGCTTTTATTTTAAATAAAAAACTATAATTTATTAGTTTTTGATAGAAACGTAGAAGACAGCTGCTGTCTTTTTCTACGCACTGCTCTTCTGTTATGCACTGCAGCCTAAATGCGTGCCAACTCGTTTCATTCATTCCATATATATTATAAATATGCTTAACTGACTGAAATCAGGGAAACTGTCATGTGGGACGTCTTATGATAAAGTTGTTAGTCACGAAGGAGGAGAGGGACCAAGAGAGAGAGACTTTTTTATGGCAAAAATAGAAATAATGAAATGTGACGAGACATGGGCACAGGCAGGGGCGCCGTAAGGGGGGGAAAAGTTAGGACGATTCTAAGGGCCCATGAACTTTTGAGGGCCCCAGCCAAGGACTGTGCCGCAAACCCAACCCACTTAAGCTGAGCCCTCTTAGCTCCGCCCCGTCTTTACTCTGCGTTTTAGCGCCGTCTTCAATCCACGGTCTCCAGTGCGCGTGAACTTCAGAAGAGAACAAGGTGTGTGTATTTACTGCTATTTGCTATGATATCTGCATATGTGCGCTTCCTTACTATAAATGCAGTTTACACAAAGTTCGCTCTGTTCACCTCAGTTTAAAAAAGCACAAGGCGATTTACGTTCTCTGTTTTATGTTATGATTCTAACGCGAAGTCACCCCTTATAAGCTGTTTTAATTAACATAGCCCGTATAATCTAATTAACATAAATTAGAAATGCGATCGGTTACACACTTCAATGTTTTGTAACGCAATATGCCAAGGAAGTATTTTTATGCAGTCGTGAATCGAGTTGATTGTGATAAAACTAAAGGCTAAACTAGTCCAGTTATGTATATTGAAGCTTCTCACTGCAACAGGTTTAAGAAATCAATGGAAATCTATGTTGCAATCTGCTATAGTTGTCATTCATTTCATTTTACAGTCCCGTTGATAAAAAACAGTCTAAAGAGTCATTTACGAGTATAGCTGTTTTCTCAAGTTCACAGTTTCAATGATCTGTCGTTATTTTTGCTTTACTGAAGCTGCTGGTGTGTGAAACTTGTTCTTTACCTTATAAATAATGCTAATAATTATAATACAGGCTTTGGTCAAGCATTTTTGACCCAGTCTTATTTGAGGCATAAGGTAACTGTATAGAAAAGATGCATTGTTGTTGTTCGCCATTTTTAAATGCTACAATGTTATTGGTGTGTGTAACAGCTCAAGTATACAGTATGTCACTGAGACTGCCTGTGAAAATCAGACTAAAGTCTCAAATCTTATTGTGAAATAAAAAACATCACAGTTTAATTTCAAGCATTAATTTCACTTTGATTTCAATCGCTGACATGACATTACTCAGTCAATATTAAAGATATCAAGTTTATATTTTCACAAAATGTTCTTTACATTATGTAGGATGAATTTATGTGGAAAACAGTAAACCACAAAGAAATACTTCAGCTGGGTTTTCACAGGCATGGTCACATTTATCTTTAATCTTTAAGAACGTAGCATTTTCTCTGAATATTCGATTAATGTACTGTATTTTTCAATTACATTTACATTGCACAATAAATTATCTTAGTTTCAGTCATTGTAGGTGTCTATAAATACTGATAATTGTGGTCATAACAATAGCAAAATAAATAGTTCTGTATTATTAAATTACAGACAAAGATTTTGAATAGCTACAGTAGGTTGGATTGTATGTTTGGTGCGAAATGGGTATGGTGGGGGCCTGACCCCCTATTCTTTCATAGGGCCCAAAATTGCAAGCGGCGCCCCTGGGCACAGGATACCCGAGCAATGTGTTTTCATGCATGGTAAAGATACCGCCAATGAATTATATAATAAAATACATAAATACTTACTGTAGAGAACTTATTAAAAGCTTTCACTTAATTTTGTTTGAAACTTGAGCTGTTATAATGAATCTGCAAACTTTTGGGGGTGCGCCAACCAGGTTGGGACATAGAAGGGGGTGCGCAGGAAAAAAAGTTTAGGAACCCCTGACTTAGATGAAGATCAGATCACATTTTATGACCAATTTATTCAGAAAACCATGAAATTCCAAAAGGTTCACATACTTTTTCTTGCTACTGTATATTTATTGATTTAAGTTAGAACAAAAAAAAAGAATCAAAACCAGGCTATTTTTTATGCCTGCTCCAGAGAGATCTAGATCTGTGTTAAATGGTGGCCCAAAATCCTCTACCCACCGGCTCTAATTAGATTTAAGCAGATTAAGACTAAAATATTTTTTTAATTCAGATAAAATCTTTTGATGTAAGCCTGACTCATTCCTTATCACAAACTTACATCCCAAATCTGTACAGTAAATCCCAAAATCGAGCCAGCGTCTGTGCGTGACCATATTTAATTTGAGATGGTCATGACAGTAATGATGGCATAAGCTGCTCTTTCTCTTGGCTGGCACGGCGGCAATGGTTTTGGCACGGCCATGCCCTCACCTTACTTCACCTCAGTCAGGCTAAAAAAAGGAGCACGGTGCCGAGTCTGGGCCAGAGTGCCACTTATCACAATGACTCATTAACCTCCATGAAACCAATATAAACACCAGACTAAAAGCCAGAGCGGCCCACAAGCCACTTTCACACCTTAATGTTTGTGTGTTTTAGTACAGGAGAGGGAAAGAGCAATGAAATGTGCTATTTATGCGGGTCTGATAGAGGAAAAGAGGAAAATGTTAGCTATGTTTTAAAATCTAGACAGCTGAACTTTAATTGCTGTGGAACTCATAAACGTTGTTAGGGAATTTGTCATTTACTACTGAAAGTATTTATCTTTATTTATGTTTGGTGTGTGTGTCTCTGTACAGAAATGATATAGCGAGCCCTGTGTGTGTTTCATGAAAACGTGTAAGTGTAGACCCTGTAGGCAGGTTATAAACTCTGTCAAAACACTCTCATTGTCCAAACGCAGACTCATTAGCAGCCTGACCCGACCCATAAAACATATCAACCCCAAGGCCTGGCTTCACCATAACTTAAACACCTCACATCAGCTGTCACCTGCAACAAGATATGCTTACTTAAACCTTTCGTTACCACATTTTATGAAGACAGAGAACAGAGCTAAATCAAATAATTAATTTCACAAGGCAGCATTCCAACACAACTTCTGACATATCCACTTAAATAACATTTGCTCAGGACACAAGTGAAGGATCACCCAATGTAAAGGGATACTTGTGCCCTCTTGTGGTGTAATATAGGTAATGCATGTGATTTGCTCTAGAGACCTGGGTTTAAAGGGGACGTTTCACAAGACTTTTTTAAGATGTACCCAGAGTATATATGTAAAATTCTAACTCAAAATCCCATATAGATAATTTATTGTAGCATGTTAAAATTTTCACTTAGTAGGTGCGAGCAAAAATTTGCTGTCTTTGGGTGTGTCCTTTTAAATGCAAATGAGCTGATCTCTGCACTAAATGCCAATGCCGTGGTTGAATAGTGCAGATTAAGGGGCGGTTTTTAGGGATGCTCCGATCGATCGGCCGCCGATCGGTATCGGCCGATAATGGCATTAAATGACTCGATCGGTGCTCGCTAAATCTGCCGATCTCATAAACCGATCTTTCTGTTTACTTTTGTCATCAAAAGGATCCTGAATGCGGCTGCAATTAAAGACATTTTTTACGTAGCGCAAGCATTTTTACAACCCGTTGCTCATGTGCGGCGTGCAGATTTGTATGTCTCTCTTTGCCTTTACAGAGATATGCGTATTTTCTATGCGGACACGCTCCGGTCAACAGCGCGAGGCGTCTTCACATCCCCATCAAACAGCATATACAACACATATCTATCACGGACAATTGCATCCTCATGCCAAAAGTTTATTATTTGAATGCGTTTTAAAGTTTTGAGCGTTTAAACTTTTATTTTCCTCACAGCTGCTTGTCTGTGTTCAGCCGTCGCCAACACACAGCAGCCTGTCATCAGTGCATGTGAACAGAGCGATCTCTCTCTCTCATGTCTTAAAGCTGCAGTAACCTAATTAATCTCTCAATAAAATCCCTCTCTGCTCTTGACTAAAAAACTTTTATACTTCATACGAATGCATGTACATTTAAAGGGGACAGAGAATGAAGAACCATTTTTACCTTGTCTTTGTTGAATAATGGTAGTCTACCCGCATTCACGAACATACAAAAAGTGCTAGACATGCTAAACATCTCAGTCTCATAGAAATTCCTCTTTTAGAAATGTCAGCCAAAAAACAGCCCAATCTGAAAAACTGATGCTTATGACATCACAGGCATCTAACTGCCCCTCCACTTTGAAATAATTGGCTACATTTTTTGAGTGGAGCAAAGTCAGCCAATCAGTAATGAGATTGCAAATTAAGCCAGTAGGGGGAGCCAAATAGGTGCAAAACCACTTGTTTAAAATCCCCCACCCTAAAAGAGCTATCTGAGAGAGGTTTTGAGAAAGCTTCTAAGGCATTACAGACCCAAACTAAAAACATTTTGTCTACATGTCACATCACAGAACAAGGATAAATACTCCGTTCAATCATTCTATGTCACCTTTAATTAATACAGTAAAGACTGTGAAGTGTTTTATTTTCAGTAATTTTAGGAGACATAAGCCTTTTTAAAGCCATATTAAATTTCTCTTTGCAGAATAAATATTTGTTGTGCTTATTTATTTGAGTCTCTATTAAAACAATAATATACCTAATTACTGCAAGTAATATATCAAAGGCAACATCCGTGGTATTATTTTATCTAAAAAAAATGTAACAGTTACAGTCATCAAAGAGCTTGCATATCAGCTTTTAAAAAAATCGGTATCGGAATTGGCCAATCACGAAGATTACAAATCCGTGATCGGTATCGGCTGCAAAAATCTTGATCGGAGCATCCCTAGCGGTTTTATCCCCTTCTGACATCACAGGGGAGCCAAATTTCAATTACCTAATTTTCACATGCTTGCAGAGAATGGTTTACCAAAACTAAGTTGCTGTTTATTTTTTCCACATGTTCTATGTTGATAGAAGCACTGGGGACCGCTTACCTATACAGTTGTAAAGGCCCTGGCTGATCCAGGCTAGGATGGCCAGCGTGATGAGGTCACCAAAGCTGGCGGCAATAGGCGTGGCTACATTATCAGGGTTGATGCCCGTCTTCTTAGAGCCCACGATCACACCCACCATTATTATACCTGCATTAGACAACATAAACAACAGGCATTTAGAGAAACACTACATATATGAGCATTAAAGCTTCATTTGTAGTTCATACCCTGCAGCATAGATGCGATGAAGGCTGTAGCTACACTACTGGAACAAAGTAACACTGCGTGATTGAACTGGAACTTTCCTTCAGGAATCCAGCCAAGTACCACAGCTGCTACAGCTGCCAGGAAGCCAATAACTGTGGCCTGCACCTGAAAAATGGGTAATGTCATGTCTGCATTAACTTGAATAATAATACATATAGATCTCATAGTGGTAGAAAACAGCAAATGCACCCAGCTTACATGGAAAGCCTTTAATAATGCCATTTTTAAAACAAAGAATCATTCATGCATTTAATTAACAAAGTGGATTACAAAGTGTACATTTGAACATAATGCGCTGTATACAATAAAAAAGCAGTATTAAAAATTCTGCACCATTTCTAGGTCACAATTCAAATGTAACCAAATGTGTGACTATGGTAACTTTGTACTCAAGGTCTAATTCGTTCCTTTATTCAAAGCAGAAGATGATGTTTTTTAACTTTCTCATATCATGCTGGGTTAGCAGACTATCAGGTTCATGTCGGCTTATGTGCATGCTGTCATTAAAGCAAAATTTCTTAAATCCATATTAATTTTTGGTTCACTCAAATTGGTATGCTGATAAAATTATTTGTAAAGAAATAAAAATATGAAACAGAAGCAGTTTCACTAACTCCTGTGTCTTGTTCAATTATGTGTGACAGCAGGTTTGAATTTCTAAATATCAAAATTGACTAAATCATCAAATATTTGTTTAACTTGTAAGTAAAAACTCTCATGCAAAATAACTTGTGTGCATTTAGTGTTCTTGTAGCTCAACTAGTAGAGCATTGCTTGAGCAGTGCAAAGGTCATGGATTCGATAGCCAGGGAAAACACATAAACTGACAAAATGTATAGCTTTATCTGGTAATGCACTGTAAATCACTTAAATGGCAAATATTATGCCCATTTTTACAAGATGTAATAGATGTCTCAGGTGTGTCTGTGAAGTTTCACCTTAAAATGCCACAAAGATCATTTATTATAGCATGTTTAACATGAACCTATTTAGGCAGGAACAAAGAGAGAATAGCATCTTTAGCCGCCAAAATGCTAAAGCTTGCTAACAAATACCTTTAGAAAAGCTTTTGGGTAAAATTAACCAGTCAGTCAGTGACTGTGAGTGGGGCTTTGTTTTTGTGATGTCACATTAACAAGAGAATCAAATATAATAAAATTTTAATACAGTATAAAGCAAGAGTGTAAATATTTGACTGGGAAACAACTTTAAGAAACAGCTCACCTGTTTCAGTGCCAAGTTTCCAATAATGAGATTCCATTTCTCTATGGGTGAGTCCATTTTCCCCACATTCACCTAAAGACAAAAGGATTGAAGAATAAACTTTCTATTCTGCATTTCTTTAACAGAAACATATTGTGTGTGGAGGCACCATAGTACACTGACGGTATCAAATGGTACTATTATGGTACTTGGTACTCTATAAGGTACTTTAAATGGTACAGCTTTATGTACCATATATTAAAGGTGCATTGTGTAACTTTTAGGAGGATCTTATGACAGAAACGCAATATAATATACATAACTATATTATCAGTGGTGTATAAAGAACTTACATAATGTATTGTTTTTATTACCTTAGAATTAGATGTTTTATCTACATGCACCGTGGGTCTCATTACTTGGAAGTCGCCATCTTTCTACAGTAGCCCTAAATGGACAAACTGTAGAGTGTGTTTCCTCACTGTGAATCAGACGATTACATGTTTGTCCTGTGGCGCCTACCGAACTGTAACTTCTCTATGCTTTTTATTAGGGAGGGGTGAGCAGTAGACTGAGCCGTTGGTTGCAATTCACAATCTCACCATTAGATGTCGCTAAAAATTCACAGTGGACCTTTAAATATAATAAATAAATAAATTGTTTAATTTGGATTTTCAGCAATTAAACACATTGATAAATACTAAGATCGTCTTAAATTATACCGAATGGCGCATCATGAAAAAAGTAGGACGGCTCATGCGATCATGAAAGCAGCTGCACATTTAAGCGTGAACTGTCATCTGCGAACAAGATAACAACATTTTGGGTTCAGAATACATCTCTGCCCACTGCATAACAAGATGACCGATTCCACTATGAGCTAACACAATGTGTGCTTAAGAAAACAAAAATAAATGTGAAACAGCAGTGTGTATGAGAGACACGTTTGAGGAGCAGAGAGCAGCTCAGTTTTCTCCAGCTGTGTAAGGGCGAACAGAAAGACCCTGACTCCACACCAGCGGGGTTTGTTTATTTTCTCCAGCTCGAGAGGGGATGACACATTTGCCATAAGAACTCTAGACTTCGAAGTGAGCGGGTTGAAGCTCCTCTGAGTCCTGAAATCCCGACCAGAGGGGTGAGAAAACACTAGCTACCAAAAAATATAATCACTCAGTCAGCAGATAGCAGCCGAGACTCCAGAGTCGTCCAGAGGAAAGGCCAAGAGTCAAGTTAGTTGAGTTTGTGAAGATTGACATTTGTTTTTTTTTGTTTTTTATTAACATAAAACGTCATTTAACTTGATGTATTTATTGAGCTCAGCATCCTAATTTGGCAAAACACGCCCACATGGCCTTTATTACATCATCAGTAACAAAAAGCTGTTTTGAAAACATTCATCTTGATAAAAAAAATATATGTGCAAGACCAGAGACATTCAGGACTTCATTTTTAAGGTTTCACGTTGTCTCAACAGCCTGTGTGTGTTTGCATTCCTCGCTCAGATATAGGGAAACACCTATAGAGTCATAACCATAATAACAGTCTAGCCAGCTGTTTATTAAACTACACATATATCATTTACAGAAAGAGTAGATATGAATTGCCAGGCCCTGACAGGTGTCAGCATGCCCGAAACAAGCTCAGATCTCAACATAAACCGCATCACCGCCTGTGTTTGTGCAACACTTAACAAGACTGACAGTTGTCGTAAAGTCAAAAAATTACAGGTGTTGGCGCAACAAAATTACATCATTTCTGGGGCCTGTTTCAATAAGGAGGTTCAACCAACTCTGAGTTTAAACTTGAACTCTGAGTTGACTTACTCCGAGATAGGAAACTCTAAGTTTTCGGTTAGAGAACAGCTGATCTGAGTTAGTTCAATCGACTCTGAGTAGGTTGACTCTCAGTTAAGCGCGTGCACAGCCACAATGAAAAGCCACCATCAATGGAGCTCAGATATTACGATTTACCATGGCGAAAGCATGTAAAAAAGAGGTCTAAATCCTTTTAACATCCTTTTATATTTTAAAGAAAAGTGTTGTTTTTGGAAATTGCTACTCTAGTAAATGCGTACATTTAATTTTTCATCACAGTTAAAATATCAGAAGTAAATAAACTGAGGATTGTACGTTATTATATTCATTTTAATGCAGATGCAATCCCATGGACAAAAATATGACAGCAGCTCATCTAAAAATGAAATTAAGCATAATACTTTGGCATATAAGGCTACGAACTTTACAAATGTTTTTCATGAATAAAACAGAAATTCGCCGAGCCGGGATTCGAACTCAGATTGCCAACAGTATGTCTGCCCTAACCACTGCACACAGCACTACCCACTAGACCAGCGATAACGACGAGTAGATACATAAGAAATGACAAGGCAACAGTTTAGATGTAAATGCATGGACACAAAGACTGATATTAGTGACGTAAGGATATTTGTATTTCTAAAATGACTGCAAAAAAATAAAAAATTCAGCTCACATAAATGCAAGTGGATATGACAAAAATCCACTCAAGGTCTAAAAATCCTCTTGCAACATTAATGTTAATTCCTACAAATAAATGCAGCATTATTATCTACAGGATCCTCTGTAAAAGCACTTAAAATTTTAGTCACTTAGACGTCTTTGCACCAAAGTATATCAAATTGGCTTTACTAGTCATCTCAATATACTGTTTAATTTTTGTTTTGTTTAAATTTAAGTGTAACTTATAAAATACATAAAGCACTAAGGTAAAATGATTTGCACTGGTTATTTGATTAAAGACAGCTAAAAACAAATTTTACAGTGTACGTAATAAAATGTGCGCAATGAATGAATGTACTAAAGCAACTAAAAAGATTAAACACTGCTACTCCTTTAAAAATGGGGAGGAGACCACAAGAAACTCTGAGTTTACAGGTTAAAACCTGCTCCTGACCAGGTTAGGTTTAGAGAGTAAGTTACTCCGAAAACAGACTCTGAGTATAAGTTACCTCTCCTTCTGAAACAGGCTTGACTTACCCTGCTGTCTTAGGTTTAACCTACCTCTCATTTTGAAATGGAAAACTCAGAGTTTCCCTTATTTCAGGGTTAACAAACTCAGAGTTTGCACTTAACCCAAGGGGTCCAAAAACGCGTAGACGCGTTTTGACGTGTTTTCTCCTAATCATAGCAGAATCAACTTAAAATACTCCATCATTAATAATCATACACTTATGTGTTTGACATCATTTGAATCTGTGAAGGGTCCTCTTTAATATGTGTACATTCACAATAACAATAGATCTTTGTGTTTTTGTCAAATAATAAACAGGGTGCGCATTCAGACATTTCTGTCTCCGTCAGCTGTCTCTCAAATCACGTTACAAAAATCATTTGAAACTCTGCGAATACTCGTCACACAAACATGATACACATATCCAAAGGAAGCCTGAAATGTCTACTTTTAAACAAGCTAATTATAATCAAAAACAAATATTGACTGTTTATATAATCTGCATTGAAGTAAAGAGAGTACTGTTTTACCTGGCTGACTTCATTATCTTTAATTCGGTCACGCCCACAGGCGGTACCGCTGTTGACATGGTAATGAGGAGCAGCTCAAACATTAAGAAGTAAAGTTTGATTTAAGTTCAGATTTAAAGACTTTACCGCATGTTTGGATTATAAACTTTATACACACACGTGAGGAATATCTTCCTTTATGTCTGGACATTAAGGAAGAGAAGCGCTTATCTTTAACATTACCTAAGAAGAAGAACAATGAAGGACGCACTGGAGGAGGATATATTCCTGAAGAAACTGTAAGTCATTTGTCTTCATTTATATTTGCTATCATGTTGTAATATGCTTATGGCTTGTGCAGTTCAGCCTACATAAGCGACCTCAGCAGACTGCACGCTTCGGATTGAAAAACTTTCGCATTGTTTACAAACGAGGATGCGTGATCACGTAATGGCGGATTTCATTGTTACATGCTGTACAGTGTTAGACACAGTTATTCACTTTCGTATCCTTTATGGCAACTTTGAGTAATGCTGCACTGCGGGATCTGCTGTAATATGATATTGTTTACATGCAACGCATTCCATACATTGTACTTTACACGCGACACCGTTTTATTATGAGCGCCGCGTTGTTTCCACGGAGACGCGAGCTCGTGCACATGGACGCCATATGCGATGTGTTTTTAAAGTTCATACTCGCTTACAGAAACGCGTTTAAAGGAATAGTCTACTCATTTTCAATTTTAAAATATGTTATTACCTTAACTAAGAAGAGTTGATACATCCCTCTATCATCTTAGTGCGTGCACGTAAGCGCTGGGGCGCGCTGCGACACTTCGATAGCATTTAGCTTAGCCCCATTCATTCAATGGTACCACTCAGAGATAAAGTTAGAAGTGACCAAACACATCAACGTTTTTCCTATTTAAGACGAGTAGTTATACAAGCAAGTTTGGTGGTACAAAATAAAACGTAGCGCTTTTCTAAGCGGATTTTAAAGAGGAACTATATTGTATGGCGGAACATCACTTTTGGGAGTACTTCGACTCGCCGAAAAAATCCGCTCCCCTTCTCCCTCTTATAATGGGAGAGGGAGAGTGTTACTGCGCCGAGTCGAAGTACCAAAAGTGCTGTTCCGCCATACAATATAGTTCCTCTTTTAAATCCGCTTAGAAAAGCGCTACGTTTTATTTTGTACCACCAAACGTGCTCGTATAACTACTCGTCTTAAATAGGAAAAATGTTGATGTGTTTGGTCACTTCTAACTTTATCTCTGAGTGGTACCATTGAATGAATGGGGCTAAGCTAAATGCTATCGAAGTGTCGCAGCGCGCCCCAGCGCTTACGTGCACGCACTAAGATGACAGAGGGATGTATCAACTCTTCTTAGTTAAGGTAATAACATATTTTAATATTGAAAAAGGGTAGACTATTCCTTTAAAACAGAAGCTAGACGATAAGGGGATGGTCATCTGAAAACAGCTTTTTATATAACTAATCACTGCAGATGTTTATCTGAGATGATCTGAATTTAGTTTATGTACATGATAGTTTATCTGGATGTAGTGCTATCATTTACCCATCAGTTATGTATGTAAGGGTATTTCTGTGGACAATTTATGCTAACAGCTGTTCATAACTCTCTTACAGGTCTGCATCCCTCTCATCAGTACAAAACTATGAAGTGGAAAAACATATTCACACTTTTTGGACATAAAGTTATATGGTAACACGAGCCACATGAAGTTTACAGCTCTGTTGTTTATCAGTTTCTTATACAATTTAAGTTTTTTAATAGGGTTTGTTTCCAAATAAACTGAAAATGTCCTACTGACCTTCATTTCTATTTTGATTATATTGTTAACTTCTTAATAAACCTCAAACAAACATGTATACATTTGTCCTCACATTCTTTACTGTAGTTCCCTCTCACATTACTGCCTCATTATGCAGCTCATTATGCGAGCCTTTGTTTGCTAGCTGTCAATCAATCCTTCTCGCATATGGCCCCTCTAAACAAAAAGTGTCTTACAATTTCTAAATCAATATATTGGTTTATGTGAATGAGTAGGCAGGATGGTTTTCACGTCATTTTAAAGAAAAAACTCTAGACTACTAGATTCTCTTTAGAAAAGTCTTGTTAAAACATGTTTAGTATGGTTTTTGTGGACTTATATCAGTGACTTAAAAATTTTGCTTTTTTAAAAACCATGCATAAAAAAATTTCTCTCAAAAGTACGAACATGTACATACATGTAGCTCATATAATATTTTAGCCCAGTTTGTGCTGAACACAGTGGTATGAGACACTTGCCATTATTATGTTTTGAAGCAACTGAAAAAAAGACCAAATGTAAGAGCATGTCAGAACCTCTGACAGTGTCCCAAAATGGTCGGACCCCAGAGGGTTAACCACCTTTCTGAAACGGGCCCCTGATCTCTAGGTGAAATATTATAATATTTTGAAAACAGTAGGTGGTGTTTTAAAAACATTGTGTGTGTAAGACATCTTGGTTGTGTGGGGGATGTCACGTGACGTGTATCGATACTAACCGCTGTGGAAAGTCTGGACGCGAGAGTCATCTCCAGGTTTCCTTTTAAACCCAAGAGAGCAGGAACCAGGATGAAGATCTCAGTGATGTTCTTAAATGCTTCCCAATGCTGAGAAGTAAAGGAGATATGACAGAATGTAAGCAGTGCTTATTCCTGAAAAAACCCAACTTGTTGATGTCTCCATGGGTGGCTGCTTACTGTATCCAATCAAAGCAGCCCACCTCCAAGTTTTTATTTTGTGATGCCGCCTAAATTATATGTATCATATCCCACCTTTACTAAAAGTCTGTGGATCCATGCGATTTGAGGTGTCTTCATGTCAATAACACCAATGTAAGATGAGTTTACTTTGGTAAAAATACTTAGATCTAAACAAATCCCTACTCCTAAATATAAACAACAAGCTAATTCTGAAATAAGTCTTATCTTTTTCCCATTTAGTCTTATGGCAATATGTTATCCTGATTTACCAATAAGTGTGTGCAGAGCTTTCTGAATCTCACCTGTACTATATCCAGTACCACTCCGGCCGACACCGTCCCAAAGCCAGCCAGGAGGAATGGCACCAGTATCTGTAGCGCCATGGCCAGGGGCGACTCTTTGGGAATGTTTCTGGCTAGCTGCTGCACATCTTCCTCGCTCTCCTCTTCGTCAGCTTCCTCTCCTGAAACACTACATTCAGGCAGCATGGGTTCAGTCTCCTCATATCTGCCCTCACCCGGGTCAGACAGGCTGATGGACGTTCGCCCGCCTCGGTCCGAGTGGCGCCGAGACTCACGGTGCAAGCCGTTCTTGAGGGACTCCGGTTTGGGCGTGCCAAGGTCTACCATGGCCAGTCGTTCCTCCTGTAGGGCAGTGTAACTGGAAGGTACCATGGTCTGAAGCATGGAGGGTATGGGTCTTAAAGAAAGAGAACTCCAGGCTCCCCCGGCCTGAGCCGCCAGACTAGGTCCCAGGGAGCTGAGCACAGCGCCCCCTATGGTTCGGAGGCTCATACTGTAGACTAAAGTTAGGTGGGCTCATGGCCCTCGGGAATTCGGGAAGAGCAGTGGATTACTAGAATAGACAGGTGTTCATAACTTTTTGAAGTTGTAGCACTGCAGCGACTGTAGGAAAGCATAAAGGGAAAAAGTTTGTTGTGCATAAGACTTAAATATCACTATCATTATGTGCCTGTCATCTGTGCTTAGTACACAGTCTATGCATCAATTACCTAAACATCAATTACTGAACACACACTTGGAGATGACACGTGCCACTTCCTTTAAATAGTAAATGTGTAATGGGTAAAGGTAGCAAACCCTGTTACACCAAATTAACTCTAGAAACTAACTCACTGTATCCAATAATCTCATCTGAAATAGGACATGACAGTAAACAATACATTTAACAAAATGCAAAAACACACCTGAGTGTTATAACGCATTATAAGTCAATAAGTAAGCAATATAAATACAATATAGAGAATGTAGGTGGACTTTGTAAATAAGAAGCATTGCATACATTTAGCAATGGTGGATGACCAACCTAACTAAAACTGAAGTAGGTAAACAAACACATTTCTCAAACACACCGTTGCTTAAAACAATAAATGATGATGACTAAAAGTCTTTAACCGAAAACAAAAGTATACATGCATCATTTGACTATATTATGTATGTGATGCCGTGGCAGAGAGGATTGTTTTAAAAAACTAACGTTAGATATACTAGTCTAAATATGCCAGATTGTGTAATGTTTAAAAAGTTTATAATAAATAATACTCAATTGTGTCGTAAGGTTTAAGTAATTACCACATGATATATATTATGCATTGAAATAATCTCGACACATTAAAGCATATTTTTCAGCTGCCCTATCACACACACACTTTTTAAACTTACTCATAATGTTTTCAAATAAAACTGATGTGTAATCTTATCTGTAAAAGATGTATCTGAGCTCTCTGGAGGATAAAATGATCGTATCGGAATGTATTTACCGAGAGATTCCTGGATGCGAGTTTGCTTCTTCCCTGAACGCGACACTGGCGCTATGACAGCAGCGGCGCGTCATCACTGCCGGGCACTGCGACAGCCACGTACATTTCAAAATAAAGGTCCGATAGCAAATCTTGCGTTTTAAAGTAGGCCTGCTTTTCATGTATGACGCAAAATAACTTAAGTACAAATAACACATAAATAAATAAATAAATAAATGCAGGAATACATGCAATAGTAA
The DNA here is from genome assembly GCF_030506205.2 of Paramisgurnus dabryanus. Classification (NCBI taxonomy): domain Eukaryota; kingdom Metazoa; phylum Chordata; class Actinopteri; order Cypriniformes; family Cobitidae; genus Paramisgurnus; species Paramisgurnus dabryanus. The sequence goes on from NC_133337.1 coordinate 6,668,562, forward strand.
ATGAATTAATACAAATGATTTGGATTCTTTGCATGCAAGCTTTACAAACATACATAAAAAGCAAGTTTTAAGAAATTACATCTATATCATAAGGCACCATAAGCATCCTGTCATTTTTTGTTAATATGAAGATCAGTTGCAAAAATTCTTCTTCCTCCTGATACATAAATCCATATGGTCAGAAGTAAGTCGGTTTAAATATCTGGCAGTTCGGATTTTACTCTGAAAATATTTTTTAAAAGACATCCTAAAAACCTTGGATGATCCACAAAACAAGACAATTAACTTACGAGACCACAAAATAAGTTACTAAGGTTTATATGAAATCAACAACATTGTTATGGTTATGGTTATTATTATTATTTAAGTAGTAAATAAAATATTAGACATTTAATATAATAGCATAATAATAGCATCGTTTTTTATGCACATCCACGACTGTCGATGGCGCCAAACACGAGTGCAGCGTGACGGCGACTTGATCGTTGAACCCGGAAGTTACTGTATCGTGTAAATTCACATGTGGATTGTAGTGCATTTGTCTTGCGAGTGGCTAGTTATGGATCAGACACAAAACATTGTCAATAAAATCTCTTCTAAAGATTTGTTGACATGCGGCAACGGGAAAGGTAGTGTATATTATGTGTAAATAGTTGTTATTTCAGGCTTACACAAGTTTGTATAAAGCATCTTTTGTGTTTGTGTTTATAGTCAACATGTTTGTTAGATAAAAACACGTTCCATTCGGGTTTGTTTTCAGGAATCCACGAGAAACTTCTATTGAAGTCTAAAAGTGCTCGTTTGGAGACTCAGAAGGTGCCCAGAAGTAATGGTATTTGTAACTTATTGTTTTTCTTGCCGTCATCTGTGCTGAACAAATCGGATTAAAACAGATTATCAGCTGTTTACAATGAAAACCATTACAGAATGTCTTTATCTAACTTTAGTTTATGTGGGTGGTTCATCTTCTCCAGATATCATCCCACCAACAGAACCCAGTGCGTTACCAGTAGAATCACACAGAGACCATTATAGTTTCCATTAAAACCAATACAATTTCTCTAATGGTTTCTGTTGTTTATTCAGCAGGCATGCTTTATATATATTAATGCATAACTGCTATAATATGTTGACAGAGACTATGCGTGTTGTGTTGTAGTGTTGGACAGACTACAGAGTTTCCTTCCCCAAATCGCCCAGGCAAATGAGACGTTAAGACAGCAGGCTGAACAGGCTCCTGATGGATGTTTTGACATTGAGAGTGTGGAGGATGCAGAGAAAATCATTGAAATGGTAAAGTCCTGTTTTGCCACACATAACATAAAGTGCTCAGCACCCCTTTTAAAAGATTTTTCTCCATTTGATAGTAAATATGAGACAATTTTGCTTTTTATACAAAACATTCTATTATGTTTTATTAAACATTTATTTGTATTAGCAAAAGAATGAAAGTCACCTGCCATCTTTAGGATACAAAAAATAACACATTTAAATCAAATGAGGTGATGCAAAAATTAATACATCCCAATAAATATGTTAGCAGGAAAAAACTCATATAAAATGTTTTTAAAGGATAATTCCGGTATTTAACACTTTGAGTCTCATTTCTGGTTTGTTTTGGATGAACTACAGTGATGGACACTGAAATTTTGACAATGGGTCCTGTCTTGACTTTTTGACTCGTTTAGAAGCGTCTCTTGACTGCTTGAGAATGGAAGTCAAGGACCATGCAGAAACATGTCATTAAAACAACACTTAACGTTTATTTTCAAAACTGTGCTACTCACCGAGTTGTTCGTGGTGTTCAATTTTTTTATGACAATTAAGGTTAAGGTTCAATAACTTAACGTACAATGCTCAGTTTACTTACATCTGATATTTTAACACTGATGAAAAATTAAATGTATATACGCACTCGAGTAGCAAACTCTTTTCTTTAAAATACATGTTCATAGTTGCTGTACACTTGCAGCAGTACTTTAAGTTTTAGTAAGGAAAAGTATCCGGACCTCTTTGTCGCGTGCTTTTGCCATGGTGAATTGTAATATCGGAGCGCCATTGATGATGGCTTTTCATAGTGGCTGTTCGTGCGCTTAACTCAGAGTCAGTTTAATCAGAGTTGCTTAAACTAACTCATTTCGGCTATTCTGAAACCGAAAACTCAGAGTTTCTAATCTCAGGGTTAATCAACTCGGAGTTCAAGTTTGAACTGAGAGTTGGTTGAACCTCCTTACTGAAACAGGCCCCAGAAAGCAGGGTTAACTTATCACATTAACTCTGAACTCTGGGTTGATTAACCTAAAACTTGCTTACTCTGTGTATGTCGGTTCCAAAACACAGTTTAAGAGGTAGTTTAATCAACTCGCTGAAAGTAACCCAGAGTTAATGCGCGCTCGCGTGCTTAACAACATAAAGGCATTGTCAATGGATCACAAATTTCACGAGTCAGTATGGAAACGTCAGAGAACTTAAACGTTTTTAAATTACAGGTAACATTATAAACCAATGATTTCAGGTAAAATTAACGTTTTAGGATCGCTTGGAAGTGCATGATTACAACACAGATAACATTTATTAATTAATACTTTTAGAAAACCAATTTTACCTAATTTAATAAAGTCCGATATTTATATTAAATGTGTCAAAATGTTTTGTCTGCACTACACATCTAATAACCTGTAAAAAATCATAGATTTTATATATAATTTAAAATATGTACTCATTCTGAATATCTTTGTGGCACATAAAGTAGATTTGTCATAGAGCTTTTTAACATCTTTTTAAGCATGATTGTATTGTGTATAAATAAAATTATAATTTTCATTATATTATACTTATTTTACTTCTGCTACTCTTAATAGCCAGCTATGGCCACCTGTGTGATTATTGATTAGACTCATTTCCGATATTCCCGGGTGTATTCCAGAAAGAAGGTTATGTGCCTCACCCGGGTAAGTTTAGGAGTAAGCAAGCGGATAACCTCTGCTTTTGATCCAAAAAAACGGAGGTAACTTTCGGGTTATGTAAGTAACCATAGCGGGCGGCACAGTGGCTCAGTTGGTAGCACTGTTGCCTCACAGCAAGAAGGTTCCCGGTTCGAGCCCCGGCTAGGGCAGGTGGCGTTTCTGTGTGGAGTTTCTGCATGTTCTCCCTGTGTCCGCGTGGGTTTACTCCGGTTTCCTCCCACAGGCCAAAAACACGCAAGTTAGGCAAATTGGACATACCAAATTGTCCCTCCCCCAACTTGTCTATAAATCAACTTGTCTGAATAAACTTGTGTATGGATTACCTGGTTCTCACCATGAATATAGCCGTAGATGCTGGAATGGCGTTAAGAAATAAATGAAGTCAATGAAGTAACCATAGCAACTGACACTCTGAGGATAACCTGCTTCGGAGTAATAATTAATATGTGTGCAAATACATTGTCATTATTGAGCCAGAAATAATAATAATAATAATAATTACTGAAGGACAGTCTTCGATAGGCATGTGCATTTAACCTGACCTACAGAATGACACAGATGAAGCACAGGCATGATTTAACACTTACCCACAGAATGACACGGGTGAAGCACAGACTTCATTAGGTGACACCCACTAAATCACAGACATGGCATAGTGGTCAGAGATTTCCTATTATCAGTTAGAATCATGTACATAATGAAGTATAAATATATAATAATAATAATAATAATAATATATATATTTCATAGTATCATATTTATTTCTTAAACATGCACTTCAGATCCTTAGCCTCCTCTCTACATTTGATCTCTAGTCTTTTCTAAATCACCTTTTTTCCTTTAAAATGGGACTTTTGCAGCTCCTTTCCAGAGCTACCATTTTTAAGCCAAAGGGAAATTGAGATATTTGGTTATATTAGATGATACAGGACATATTAGAACATGTTACTATTGGCACTAATGTAAAATTTCTATTCTCCACTTCTGTCACAGCAGATCCTAATCGTCCATTGCAAATGAATGATCATTCTTAGTGTAGTGTACTGAAAAGCATTACACAAAATTATTGAAAATCTGTAAGGACTGTAAATAAGCTTTACAATTAAAAGAGGGTGCATTAATCTATCAGCTATCAGTAAGGCCCAATCCCATTTTTCGGTCTTCCCTCTACCCCTTAGTTTTGAATGTTCACGTGAGAGTAAGAACCAATCGGGATAGCCCTTTCGCTCTCGTGAACGTGCAAAACTAAGGGAAAGGGGTAAGACGAGAAATGGGATTGGGCCTAAATGTTAAAAAAGATGGTGATACAGTGTCATACAATGGAAAGTCCAAAAACTAAACGGGGTCACCCAAAGGAGCAGAAGTAAAATAAGTACAATATAGTGAATATTATCATAGTGCATTTTATGTTTACACAATACAATCATACTTAAAAACTGTAAATAAGCCTTATGACAGATTTATGCACTATGTGCCACAAAAGATATTCATAATGAGAACATATTTAAAATCATATATAAAATCTATGATTCTTTTTTTAAATATTTGTATTTTCGTTGAGACACATGTAATATTGGACTTACATGGGGTAAAATAGTATTAATTAATTTGATCTGTTTTCAAGTCGATTATAAAACGTTAATTTTCCCAGAAATCATTGGTTTATAATGTTATTTCTCATTTAAAAACTGACGTTTATATGGTGACTCGTGAAATCTGTGATCCTTTGACAATGCCTTTATGTTGTTACCGTGAGCGCGCATTAACTCTGGGTTACTTTCAGCGGGTTGATTGAACTAACTCTAAAACTGTGTTTTGGAACCGACATACCCAGAGTAAGCACGTTTTGGGTTAATCAACCCAGAGTTCAGGGTTAATTTGATGGTAAGTTAACCCTGCTTTTTGGAATACACCCCTGGTGGTTCATAGTGTTAATTGTAATGGAAACCATCAGATTTGTATTTTTCTAGGTTGGAAATATCAGGCATGTATATAAAGCTTTAATTTGATTTTTTTTAATGACCAAATGTGTTTGTCATGCAGGATGTTGCTCTGGTTGAGCTGGAGGACTCAAACAGTAGTGAAGAGGAGGTTGAGTCATCAACATCGTCTGAGGAAGACAGCTCAGAGGAAGAAGTTACTGCAGAGACATTCAAACTTCCAGGACAAAGAAAACGAACAGCCAACATCCAGGTGCTGGGAAAGGAGGGAGAGTGAGGGACACTGGCTCGGGTGAAGGACACCTGTTACTCAAAGCTGTTTCTATGCTTCATGTGCCTTTCATGTTTTGGAAGCCTCAAGACTGTTATTAGTTTGACATGACCATGAATCTGTGATCTCCTGCTAGATGGGTTCAGAGACTGGCATTAACACAGTGGCATATTTGGAAAAATAATTATTCCTCCTATTGTTGGAGAAATGACAACAGACTTTGTTGAATACTTCAATGTACTGTACATATATATAAAGAAAAATTAGGTGTTGTAATAAAAAAACACATTTTTTGTAGTATTTGTTCTTTATTGGAAAAGAACGGTTTACCTACACTCTTTCAGTTCATCAGTGTTATAAGTTGTAATACTGTTGCATGTAATGACATTTGGCAACTGACACATTCAGTATGACTGTTAGCTTATACAGAAGACTGAAACACTGATAATAACATTTTCCCTTTTGTTAAATGCATAACAAAAGCATCACAAGCGACCGTAAACCTTCCGCAAATACCTGATAGTTTCACATTGAAAGGTTCACAGTGTGTTTTTCCATCAAACCTGTCCTATATTTTTGTACAAAATAAATTACTTCCTTGCAAAGAGAATTGTCAGTTTATATTATTTCTTTTCAACATTACCAATCATCTTTTGTCTGCATGGAATGCAAAATTAAATATATAAAATAAGTCCATTTGTCGTATTTAATTAAATATATACAGTTATGCTAAAAGGTTGATGTGAAAATGTTACCCATATTAAAATCCTTGAAGGTATAGAAAAGATTATGTAAAGTGGCAGTGATATGAAAGGTCTTTTAAATACTGAGACACGCAAGTCTTAAATTGAAGACTGTGTGTGTGCACATGTGCTTAAAATTTGAATGCTACTAAAATCATGAGGTCGACTTTTCTCATTGTACACATTGTAAAACTGCCCCAACCAGGCATGATGTGATAAAGCTGCATAAAAACATTTAAAGCTGAATATAAAACATTAAAATGTTGTGATTGGCTATGATTGGATCAGGTCCCACCATGCAGCAGTTTGGCATTTGAACTGGCAGATTTTTTGTTGCTGGTTATTTGCCTGGTTAGGATGAAGCGTAACATTACTGACACTAATGTGGATTTGAAAATGATCATCATAATTCACTTAAGTTAAGAGGCTGACCGTTTTTTTTTTCCGTTTTTTTTTCCGGTACACTTGGAGGTCTGTCGTTTCTTTTTTTTTCTTTTTAAATATGTTTTAGCCAGTATAGGTTGGCAAGTCAATATCTGTCCGCTCTATAAAGTATGTTGCAGAACAGGGTCGTTCAAAAATGTAGGCACGTCAGTGTAGTCATGGCAGGAAATCTTCTTATCAAACCAGCTTCAAGACAGTTCAGCCACAGTGGACTTTGTTCATGGGTCTTGCAGTCCTGCCTGCAGGTTTCCCTCAGTACTCCACTGTTATGGCTTTAGTTCGCAGGTACTCGTGCAGGGCTTCCTCACCTGGACACAAAGACACATACACATCATCCTCATGTAAATGAATGAGTGATGTTAGCTGTTTGTATTGAATTTCATGAATGAGCCCCTGATATGAATCTATACTGCACGTGATGAAAGCAGACAGAGCACGCAAGTGCAACAAGTGCGATCCTCCATTTAACAGAAAAAAAAATCACATTTACAAATGTTTATCGTAGTATTTATGCGCTTGTTTTGGGTGTTTGTCTTTAATAAACACACAATGTGCTTAAAAAGACCAGCTAAAACTCTGCAAACCTGCAGCTCCGCCTCCATGTTATTGTTTACAAGATCATTGCGGCTGGTCATTGTCATCTTTTGATAGCATAAAGGTTATTTGATGTGTGCTTGATGAATCAGGGAAGGATATGCAATGATCCAAAAGACCCAACCAGAGAGTGAATGTTGGCACCCATGCATTCGTGTCTCCGGTTAGGTACTGCAGTGCAACCCCAGAGTTTTCAAACTAAAACAGGATCTGCAGAGTTTACAAAAGCATCAATTTATGTGCTAAAATAAACACAGACTTTGTGCTAATGGTGTTTGATTTGTTTACGCTTACCGAGATCTTTTCCAAATCCAGACTGTTTAAATCCTCCGAATGGTGCAGCCACGTCGGTTTTGTTGTAGGTGTTGATGAACACGGTTCCAGCCTCCAGTCTCTCGCTGACGTACATGGCCTTGTTGATGTCACGAGTGAAGACCCCAGAGGCCAGACCGAACTCTGTGTTGTTGGCCCTGCTTAAAACTCCATCCACATCACTGCCACACAAAAATGAGGAGTCATAAGTTCAGTCTGAATGATTTATTAGGGGCTTTTTACACCTGGTCACTTTGTGCGTTTTCTCCGATTGGATAGCTATCCGATCATAAAAAGACCAGGTGTAAATGCCCTCCCAAACTTTTCCAAGACGGATCGCTCATACCACTTGAGGAGGTGGTCTGAGACGCATTTCAGACGAACCAAATATGTCGGCGCTTTACTCCTCCCAAACGTAAGCACGTCACTCGCAAGTTAGGCGGAAGAGAGCAAAACAAGATGACATGCTTATGGCTTTATGAGGTGATGACAGAGCTTTCTAGAACCAATAAAATAGTCAAATGGCAAACTCGATTATATTTAAATCACCATGAAAATAAAATTAAAAAACTAATTTGTTTTGTAATATTGGGGTATTTTTTACAAATGACTTATCTGTGAGCTTCTTTAATTTTTTTAAATTCATGTGCCCTCATAATCTTTAATCCAAAACGCAAATCTCCTCTCCTCCATCTCTCTTTACTTCCGGTCATATGGTATGACAGGCACGTGCACACATAGACATCAAAGGGGGCTTGAGCACCTGCCCTTTTTATTCCTGGAGAAAAAGTGCCCTTTTTTTCTGGGGTGCTTTTTAATATTTTTTTAAATAATATGATCTTTATTCATATAACAACTGATGTCTGTCTGTTTCTTGTGTTTTTTACTTGTTGCTTATTTAATTTAACATGAATTCATTTATTAAATGAGATTTAAACTCTTATAAAATAAAAATAGCGCTATTTGTGGTACACAAACGGTTAACGATGGGTCCCGCCTCCAAAACTTACATCAGTAATATGATTGGCTTTACCTTTCCCAAGTCCCGCCTCTCTAACTTACTTCACTTTATGATTGGTCTTCTCTTTACTCGTGTATGCTGCATTCGCGCTTGTAAGAAGCGCCAAAGCTCAGCCTGAACGAGACGCGATGTGCATGATTGCAGGCAGCTACCGGTAAGTGTGTGAGGAAGAAAGCATTCTTATATTAACAGTTTTATGCACAAAATATGGGACACGTTGTTACACATAACGATTCAGGGACATTGTTTTCCACAACAATCCCATATTAACCTGAAGAGTTGCAAGCTTGCAACAGTATTGTGTATGTATGTAGTTTAAACAGACTGCTCATAAAATAAGAAAGCACAAACAAATATAGCTGCAAGCAGCAATGGCGGGCCCTCGCACGTTTTTTTACCGCTACACGGTGCGTCCGAGAAATCGATGCACGGTGGGCAAGGGCATCAAGTGGGTAAATATCAGTGGGCTATTTAATGTTGTTACTGAGCCATTTGGGGACTGTAGGTAGAAGAAACCCCACATTTTAGACAAACGGGGGCACTAGTGACCCACTTAAGAGACACGCCTATGTGTTACCTGTTTGTGCACACTTAACAGCTGACAACTCTGATGTGTGTGCCGACTTTTAGGTTAATCTAAGCAGGCCAAGAGCCCTAAATATGCCTGAAATAAATGTAAAGTTTGCAGCATTGCCATTGGAACGGCGTTCGAGATATCAAAAATCCCTTCCCAATTTATCATCTCCAATGTCTCGGCATCATGTTGACCACTTATGGAGTCAATCGCATGAATATGCTAGAAGGAGTATTTAAAAGAACATCGGCGTCAACTGAAAGGCTTAAATATGCCTTTAAAATGAAAGTAAAGTTTGACGCGTTGCCATGGGAACAGCGTTTGAGATATCAAAAATCCCTTCGCAATTTATCATCTACAATGTCTCGGCATCATGTTGACCACTTCTCGTCTCAATCGCATGAAAATCCTAGAAGGAGTATTTAAAAGAACATCGCATGGAACTGACAAAAAAATTCACCTTTGTGACCTACACACTTCTTGGCGCCTGGTGGTGGCGCTATTCCCGGGAGTCACAATAGGCACATCGCTGCGATCGGAATCTTCAGATGAACAAACACCCCGCGTGTCATCACAATAAGACATTTTTTGCCTTAGATATTAGACACTTCCTGTTTCTCTGAATTCGCCATAAATTTGTCGCCTCACCATGGCAGAACCGTTCGAGATATCAAAAATCCCTTCGCAATTTATCATCTACAAGGTCTCGGCATCATGTTCACCACGTTAGGTGTCATTGGCATGAATCCTCTAGGAGGAGTATTTAAAAGTTCACCGCATGCATTTTTGAAACAATCCAAAATAGCCGACTTCCTGTTGGGCGGAGCTAAAATGTTTGAGTGCGAAAGTTGTTTGGGTCGATGAGATCTATATGCATACCAACTCTCGAACATGTGCGTACATGTTTGCTCGATCTGTGCCCCAATGTTTGTTGTTGCATTACAGGGAGCGCTACAGAGCTTCCTTGCCACGCCCATATTCCAGCCTTTGCATGAGCCTAGTGGCACGTGACTTTTACATCTGTGCCAAATTTCTGTTGTTTTCGAGCATGTTAAGGCACCCAAAGTGCACGCCAAGAGCTTAAATATGAAAGTAAAGTTTCACGTGTTGCCATGGGAACAGCGTTAGAGATATCAAAAATCCCTTCGCAATTTATCATCTACAATGTCTCAGCATCATGTTGACCACTTTTGGTGTCAATCGCATGAAAATCCTAGGAGGAGTATTTAAAAGTTCACCACATGCAACTGTCAAGAAATCCACCTTTTGTGACTGCCACACTTCCTGGTGCCTGTTGGTGGCGCTATACCCGAGACTCAAAATAGGCACATTGATGCGATCGGAATCCTTGGCCGAACATACACACTGCGTTTCATCCCAATAAGACATTTTTTGCTTTAGATATTAGACACTTCCTGTTTCATTGAATTCGCCATAAATTTGTCGCCTCGCCATGGCAACACCGTTTGAGATATCAAAAATCCCTTCGCAATTTAGCAAGTCCAATGTCTCAGCATCATGTTCACCACGTTTGGTGTCAATCGTATGAATTCCCTAGGAGAAGTATTTAAAAGTTCATGACTGACATACTTCCTGGCGCCTGGTGGTGGCGCTATACCCGGGAGTCACAATAGGCACATCGATGCGATCGGAATCTTCAGACGAACAAACTACCCGCATGGCATCACACGTTTTTTTACCGCTACACGGTGCGTCCGAGAAAACGATGCACGGTGGGCAAGCGCATCAAGTGGGTAAATATCAGTGGGCTATTTAATGTTGTTACAGAGCCATTTGGGGACTGTAGGTAAAAGAAACCCCACATTTTAGACAAACGGGGGCGCTAGTGAGCCACTTAAGAGACACGCCTATGTCTGACATTTTTGTGCACACTTAACAGCCGACAACTCTGATGTGTGTGCCAACTTTAAGGTTAATCTACTCACGCCAAGAGCCTTAAATATGCCTGAAATAAAAGGAAAGTTTGTGGCGTTGCCATGGGAACAACGTTCGAGATATCAAAAATCCCTTCGCAATTTATCATCTACAATGTCTCAGCATCATGTTGACCACTTTTGGTGTCAATTGCATGATTATTCTAGAAGGAGTATATAAAAGTTCACTGCATGCAACTGTAAGGCTTAAATATGCCTTTAAAATGAAAGTAAAGTTTAACACGTTGCCATTGGGAACAGCGTTCGAGATATCAAAAATCCCTTCACAATTTATCATCTACAATGTCTCGGCATCATGTAGACCACTTTTGGTGTCAATCGCATGAATATCCTAGAAGGAGTATTTAAAGGAACATCGGCGTCAACTGAAAGGCTTAAATATGCCTTAAAAATGAAAGTAAAGTTTGACACGTTGCCATGGGAACAGCGTTCGAGATATAAAAAATCCCTTCGCAATTTATCATCTACAATGTCTCAGCATCATGTTGACCACTTTTGGTGTCAATCTCATGATTATTCTAGAAGGAGTATATAAAAGTTCACTGCATGCAACTGTAAGGCTTAAATATGCCTTTAAAATGAAAGTAAAGTTTGACACGTTGCCATGGGAACAACGTTCGAGATATCAAAAATCCCTTCGCAATTTATCATCTACAATGTCTCAGCATCATGTTGACCACTTTTGGTGTCAATCTCATGATTATTCTAGAAGGAGTATATAAAAGTTCACTGCATGCAACTGTAAGGCTTAAATATGCCTTTAAAATGAAAGTAAAGTTTAACACGTTGCCATTGGGAACAGCGTTCGAGATATCAAAAATCCCTTCACAATTTATCATCTACAATGTCTCGGCATCATGTAGACCACTTTTGGTGTCAATCGCATGAATATCCTAGAAGGAGTATTTAAAGGAACATCGGCGTCAACTGAAAGGCTTAAATATGCCTTAAAAATGAAAGTAAAGTTTGACACATTGCCATGGGAACAGCGTTCGAGATATAAAAAATCCCTTCGCAATTTATCATCTACTATGCCTCGGCATCATGTTGACCACTTTTGGTGTCAATCACATGAATATCCTAGAAGGAGTATATAAAGGAACATCGGCGTCAACTGAAAGGCTTAAATATGCCTTAAAAATGAAAGTAAAGTTTGACACGTTGCCATGGGAACAGCGTTCGAGATATCAAAAATCCCTTCGCAATTTATCATCTACTATGCCTCAGCATCATGTTGACCACTTTTGGTGTCAATCGCATGAATATCCTAGAAGGAGTATTTAAAGGAACATCGGCGTCAACTGAAAGGCTTAAATATGCCTTTAAAATGAAAGTAAAATTTTACGCGTTGCCATGGGAACAGCGTTTGAGATATCAAAAATCCCTTCGCAATTTATCATCTACAATGTCTCGGCATCATGTTGACCGCTTTTGGTGTCAATCGCATGAATATTCTAGAAGGAGTATTTAAAAGAACATCGGATGGAACTGTCAAAAAAATCCACCTTTGTGACTGACACACTTCCTGTCGCCTGGTGGTGGCGCTATACCCGGGAGTCACAATAGGCACATCGATGCGATCGGAATCTTCAAACGAACAAACACCCCGCGTGTCATCACAATAAGATATTTTTTGCCTAAGATATTAGACACTTCCTGTTTCTCTGATTTCGCCATAAATTTGTCGGCTCGCCATGGCAGAACCGTTCGAGATATCAAAAATCCCTTCGCAATTTAGCAAGTACAATGTCTCGACATCATGATCACCACGTTTGGTGTCAATCCCATGAATCCACTAGGAGGAGTATTTAAAAGTTCAACGCATGCATTTTTTAAACAATCCAAAATAGCCGACTTCCTGTTGGGCGGAGCTTAAATGTTAGAGGGCGAAAGTTGTTCGGGTCGATGAGATCTATATGCGTACCAACTCTCGTACATGTGCGTAAATTTTTGCCCGATCTGTGCATCAATGTTTTTTTTTGCATTACAGGGGGCGCTATAGAGCCCCCGTGCCACGCCCGTGTTCCAGCCTTTGGATTTCTGCGATGACGGACGACTCTGACGTCTGTGCCAATTTTCAAGAGTTTTCGAGTATGTTAAGGCCCCCAAAAAGTCCAAAAGTGTTAAAAAAAAAAATAAATAAATAAAAAAAAAAATAAAAACAAGCAGCAATGGCGGGCCCTCGCACGTTTTTTTACCGCTACACGGTGCCTCCGAGAAAACGATGCACGGTGGGCAAGGGCATCAAGTGGGTAAATATGAGTGGACTATTTCATGTTGCTACTGACCCATTTAGGTACAGTAGGTAAAAGAAACACCATATTTTAGACAAACGGGGGCGCTAGTCAGCCACTAAATAGACACGCCTTTATCTGACGTTTTTGTCAACACTTAACAGCCGAAAACTCTGATGTGTGTGCCAAATTTAAAGTTCAACTAAGCACGCCAAGAGCCTTAAACATGCCTGAAATTAAAGTAACATTTGACGCGTTGCCATGGGAACAGCGTTCGAGATGTCAAAAATTCCTTCACAATTTATCATCTACAATGTCTCAGCATCATGTTGACCACTTCTGGTGTCAATCGCATGAATCCCATACGAGGAGTATTTAAAGGTTCACAGCATGTAACTGTCAGCCTTAAATATGCTGGAAAATGAAAGCAAAGTTTGATGCGTTGCCATGGGAACAGCGTTTGAGATATAAAAAATCCCTTCGCAATTTTTCATCTACAATGTCTCGGCATCATGTACACCACTTCTGGAGTCAATCGCATGAATATTCTAGAAGGAGTATTTAAAGGAATATCGGCGTCAACTGAAAGGCTTAAATATGCCTTTAAAATGAAAGTAAATTTGACGCGTTGCCATGGGAACAGCGTTTGAGATATCAAAAATCCCTTCACAATTTATCATCTACAATATCTCGGCTTCATGTTGAACACTTTTGGTGTCAATTGCATGATTATTCTAGAAGGAGTATATAAAAGTTCACTGCATGCAACTGTAAGGCTTAAATATGCCTTTAAAATGAACGTAAAGTTTGACACGTTGCCATGGGAACAGCGTTTGAGATATCAAAAATCCCTTCACAATTTATCATCTACTATGCCTCAGCATCATGTTGACCACTTTTGGTGTTAATCGCATAAATATTCTAGAAGGAGTATTTAAAAGAACATCGCCGTCAACTTAAAGGCTTAAATAAGCCTTTAAAATGAAAGTAAAGTTTGACGCATTGCCATGGGAACAGCGTTTGAGATATCAAAAATCCCTTCGCAATTTATCATCTACAATGTCTCGGCATCATGTTGACCACTTCTGGTGTTAATCGCATGAATATTCTAGAAGGAGTATTTAAAAGAACATTGGCGTCAACTGAAAGGCTTAAATATGCCTTTAAAATGAAAGTAAAATCTGACGCGTTGCCATGGGAACAGCGTTCGAGATATCAAAAATCCCTTCGCAATTTATCATCTACAATGTCTCAGCATTATGTTGACCACTTCTGGAGTCAATCACATTATTTCTCCAGGAGGAGTATTTAAAAGTTTACCGCATGCAGCTGTAAGGTTTAAATATTCCTTAAAAATGAAAGTAAAGTTTGACAGGTTGCCATGGGAACAGCGTTCGAGATATCAAAAATCCCTTCGCAATTTATCATCTACAATGTCTTGGCATCATGTTGACCACTTTTGGTGTCAATCGCATAAACATTGTAGGAGGAGTATTTAAAAGAACATCGCATGGAACTGTCAAAAAAAATCCACCTTTGTGACTGACACACTTCCTGGCGCCTGGTGGTGGCGCTATACCCGGGAGTCACAATAGGCACATCGATGCGATCGGAATCTTCAGACGAACAAACACACCGCGTGTCATCACAATAAGACATTTTTTGCCTTTGATATTAGACACTTCCTGTTTCTCTGATGTCGCCATAAATTTGTCGCCTCGCCATGGCAACACCGTTCAAGATATCAAAAATCCCTTCGCAATTTAGCAAGTCCAATGTCTCGACATCATGTTCACCACGTTTGGTGTCAATCGCATGCATCCTCTAGGAGGAGTATTTAAAAGTTCAACGCATGCATTTTTTAAACAATCCAAAATAGCCGACTTCCTGTTGGGCGGAGCTTAAATGTTAGAGGGCGAAAGTTGTTCGGGTCGATGAGATCTATATGCGTACCAACTCTCGTACATGTGCGTACATGTTTGCCCGAACTGCGCAACAATGTTTGTTTTTGCATTACAGGGGGCGCTACAGAGCCCCCGTGCCACGCCCGTGTTCCAGCCTTTGCCCGGTCGCAATGACGGACGACTTTTACGTGTGTGCCAAATTGCAAGAGTTTTCGAGTATGTTTAGGCACCCAAAATGGCCAAAAGTGTTAAAAAAAAAAAAAATAAAAAAAAAAAAAAAAAAAAAATAATAATAATCCGAGCAAAAACAATAGGGCTTCGCACCATTCGGTGCAGGCCATTCTGGCCTGCTCCTCGGTGCTCGGGCCCTAAATATAGCTGCAAGCAGCAATGGCGGGCCCTCGCACGTTTTTTTACCGCTACACGGTGCGTCCGAGAAAACGATGCACGGTGGGCAAGGGCATCAAGTGGGTAAATATCAGTGGGCTATTTAATGTTGTTACTGAGCCATTTGGGGACTGTAGGTAAAAGAAACCCCACATTTTAGACAAACAGGGGCGCTAGTGAGCCACTTAAGAGACACGCTTTTGTCTGACCTATTTGTCCACTCTGAACAGCCGACAACTCTGATGTGTGTGCCAACGTTTAGGTTAATCTAAGCACGCCAAGAGTCCTTAATATGCCTGAAATAAAAGTAAAGTTTGCGGCGTTGCCATGGGAACAGCGTTCGAGATATCAAAAATCCCTTCGCAATTTATCATCTACAATGTCTCGGCATCATGTTGACCACTTCTGGTGTTAATCGCATGAATATCCTAGAAGGAGTATTTAAAGGAACATCGGCGTCAACTGAAAGGCTTAAATATGCCTTTAAAATGAAAGTAAACTTTGACGCGTTGCCATGGGAAAAGCGTTTGAGATATCAAAAATCCCTTCGCAATTTATCATCTACAATATCTCGGCTTCATGTTTACCACTTTTGGTGTCAATTGCATGATTATTCTAGAAGGAGTATATAAAAGTTCACTGCATGCAACTGTAAGGCTTAAATAAGCCTTTAAAATGAAAGTAAAAAGTTTGACGCGTTGCCATGGGAACAGCGTTCGAGATATCAAAAATCCCTTCGCAATTTATCATCTACAATGTCTCGGCATCATGTTGACCACTTTTGGTGTCAATCGCATGAATATCCTAGAAGGAGTATTTAAAAGAACATCAGATGGAACTGTCAAAAAAATCCACCTTTGTGACTGACAAACTTCCTGGCGCCTCGTGGTGGCGCTATACCCGAGACTCACAATAGGCACATCGATGCGATCGGAATCTTCAGGCGAACAAACACCCCGCTTGGCATCGCAATAAGAAATGTTTTGCCTTAGATATTAGACACTTCCTGTTTCTCTGATTTCGCCATAAATTTGTCGCCTCGCCATGGCAGAACCGTTCGAGATATCAAAAATCCCTTCGCAATTTAGCAAGTCCAATGTCTCGACATCATGTTCACCACGTTTGGTGTCAATCCCATGAATCCACTAGGAGGAGTATTTAAAAGTTCAACGCATTCATTTTTTAAACAATCCAAAATACCCGACTTCCTGTTGGGCGGAGCTTAAATCTTAAAGTGCGAAAGTTGTTCGGGTCGATGAGATCTATATGCGTACCAACTCCCGTACATGTGCGTACATTTTTGCCCGATCTGTGCATCAATGTTATTTTTTTGCATTACAGGGGGCGCTACAGAGCTCCCTTGCCACGCCCATATTCCAGCCTTTGCATGAGCCTAGTGGCACGTGACTTTGACATCTGTGCCAAATTTCCGTTGTTTTCGAGCATGTTAAGGCACCCAAAGTGCATGCCAAGTGCTTAAATATGCCTGAAAATGAAAGTAAAGTTTGACGCGTTGCCATGGGAACAGCGTTCGAGATATCAAAAATCCCTTCACAATTTATCATCTACAATGTCTCAGCATCGTGTTGACCGCTTTTGGTGTCAATCGCATGAAAATCCTAGGAGGAGTATTTAAAAGTTCAGCATATGCAACTGTCAAGAAATCCACCTTTTGCGACTGCCACACTTCCTGGTGCCTGTTGGTGGCGCTATACCAGAGACTCAAAATAGGCACATCGATGCGATCGGAATCCTTGGCCGAACATACACACTGCGTTTCATCCCCATAAGACATTTTTTGCTTTAGATATTAGACACTTCCTGTTTCATTGAATTCGCCATAAATTTGTCGCCTCGTCATGGCAACACCGTTTGAGATATCAAAAATCCCTTCGCAATTTAGCAAGTCCAATGTCTCAGCATCATGTTCACCACGTTTGGTGTCAATCTTATGAATTCCCTAGGAGAAGTATTTAAAAGTTCATGACTGACACACTTCCTGGCGCCTGGTGGTGGCGCTATACCCAGGAGTCACAATAGGCACATCGATGCGATCGGAATCTTCAGACGAACAAACACCCCGCATGGCATCACAATAAGACATTTTTTACCTTAGATATTAAACACTTCCTGTTTCTCTGATTTCGCCACAACTTTGTCGCCTCGCCATGGCAGAACCGTTCGAGATATCAAAAATCCCTTCGCAATTTAGCAAGTACAATGTCTCGACATCATGATCACCACATTTGGTGTCATTCGCATGAATCCCCTAGGAGGAGTATTTAAAAGTTCACCGCATGCATTTTTTAAACAATCCAAAATAGCCGACTTCCTGTTGGGCGGAGCTTAAATGTTAGAGGGTTAAAGTTGTTCGGGTCGATGAGATCTATATGCGTACCAACTCCCGTACATGTGGGTACATGTTTGTCCGATCTGTGCACCAATGTTTTTTTTTGCATTACAGGGGGCGCTACAGAGCCCCTTTGCCACGCCCGTGTTCCAGCCTTTGGCCGTTCGCAATGACAGACGACTCTGACGTCTGTGCCAAATTTCAAGAGTTTTCGAGTATGTTAAGGCACCCAAAGTGCCCAAAACTGTTAAAAAAAATAAAAAAAAAAATAAAAAAAAAAAAAATAAATATAGCTGCAAGCAGCAATGGCGGGCCCTCGCACGTTTTTTTACCGCTACACGATGCGTCCGAGAAAATGATGCCCGGTGGGCAAGGGCATCAAGTGGGTAAACATCAGTGGGCTATTTTTAATGTTTTTACTGAGCCATTTGGGGACTGTAGGTAAAACAAAAACCCCACATTTTAGACAAACAGGGGCGCTAGTGAGCCACTTAAGAGACACGCCTATATTTGACCTTTTTGTGCACACTTAACAGCTGACAACTCTGATGTGTGTGCCAACTTTAAGGTTAATCTAATCACGCCAAGAGCCTTAAATATGCCTGAAATAAAAGTAGTTTGCGGCGTTGCCATGGGAACAGCGTTCGAGATATCAAAAATCCCTTCGCAATTTATCATCTACAATGTCTCGGCATCATGTTGACCACTTCTGGTGTTAATCGCATGAATATCCTAGAAGGAGTATTTAACTTCTTACACCCTGAAGCTATTTTGGGGATTTTCGCCTGGATTTGGCCTACCCAATTTCAAAAGAATCCCATACCCACATGCAGAGGTTTACATACAAAAGTTTGGTATCATTTTACAGGTAACCCTTTGAAATTACATAAAACACTGTTAAAAGTGCTCAACATGGTTGTATGTGATGTCAGGCCTCTAATAAACACAAAAATAAATAGGCGCTTTTTGATGTTTTTTTCTAAAGTTTTTATTTGAAAGTATATAACTCTGGCCCTGGGTATCTCAGGTCCCTGCAGACAGTTTTGTTTGATTCCAACAATTGTCAGCTTACAGAGGAAAAAGGAATTTTTTCTCTATCATAATCTATGCAAAAGTTATTTTACTCCAACTAAAGGGAGGAATAATACCCTTTTTGTATACAATTTCTGCCTAAGAACATTTGAAGTGTCCCCATAACCACATACAGTGGAATAAATGCAATTTCTTTATATCATTTTAAAGAAAACTCTTTGAAGTTACATAAAAAGCTGCTGTTTGTGACAAATTTTGTTATTTATGTTGTTTTTCATATGATGAAACCCCAAATTTTCTTTTTTATGTTGTAAATACTGTTTTGATAGTGTATAACTCTGGTTCTGGGTGCTCTAGCAGACTGCAGACAGTTCTGGTTGTTAGCAGCAGCAGACAGTAAACACCCAAAAAAAGAATGAACTCTTTAGCATGTCGCATTCAAAAGTTATTCTCATTTTACTAAAGGGTGTGAAAATACATTTTTCATATAAATATTAATTTTTTGTTTTGCACATATAATAAATAGCAAGGGATTATATATGCACACAACCAAAGAAAATGCTGTGAATGGACTCATTGTTTAGAGTAGGACCTAAAATAAAAGATGGTGTATCATTTGTGGCTATATGTGCTATCTGAGGCAGTCCACACTCAAGTTTCACATATGTTTACAAAAGACCATTTTTTACCTTATTATTCATTCAGCGATTGTTGGATATGTGTTAATAATAGAGCAAAAATAACGCTTTAGCCTTATTCCTGAGAGTGAGAGCTTTCATTTGATATAAGACTTGCCCATGTTTGTCATTTTTGAAAAATATGAAATATGTAAATATTAAATGATATAATAAAATATTGGGGGGGTGATAGTGTAAATTAAGTGTAAATAACTTTCTTACAGTAAAAGATGTGTCAAAGTGATGCATATCTGCAGAAAGTAGAGACTCTAAGCTTTCAAACAGTATCTCATATGTGTTACTGGGGTCCATGACGGAGCATCAAAGATTAAAAGAATATTTTATATTAAGTCAAAATACGAAATTCTGGACCCGGGACAGGGTCCTCAGGGTTGAAGAGGTTAAAGGAACATCGGCGTCAACTGAAAGGCTTAAATATGCCTTTAAAATTAAAGTAAACTTTGACGCGTTGCCATGGGAACAGCGTTTGAGATATCAAAAATCCCTTCGCAATTTATCATCTACAATATCTCGGCTTCATGTTGAACACTTTTGGTGTCAATTGCATGATTATTCTAGAAGGAGTATTTAAAAGTTAACTGCATACAACTGTAAGGCTTAAATATGCCTTTAAAATGAAAGTAAAGTTTGACACGTTGCCATGGGAACAGCGTTCGAGATATCAAAAATCCCTTCGCAATTTATCATCTACAATGTCTCAGCATTATGTTGACCACTTCTGGAGTCAATCACATTATTTCTCCAGGAGGAGTATTTAAAAGTTTACCGCATGCAGCTGTAAGGTTTAAATATTCCTTAAAAATGAAAGTAAAGTTTGACAGGTTGCCATGGGAACAGCGTTCGAGATATCAAAAATCCCTTCGCAATTTATCATCTACAATGTCTTGGCATCATGTTGACCACTTTTGGTGTCAATCGCATAAACATTGTAGGAGGAGTATTTAAAAGAACATCGCATGGAACTGTAAAAAAAAATCCACCTTTGTGACTGACACACTTCCTGGCGCCTGGTGGTGGCGCTATACCCGGGAGTCACAATAGGCACATCGATGCGATCGGAATCTTCAGACGAACAAACACCCCGCGTGTCATCACAATAAGACATTTTTTGCCTTTGATATTAGACACTTCCTGTTTCTCTGATGTCGCCATAAATTTGTCGCCTCGCCATGGCAACACCGTTCGAGATATCAAAAATCCCTTCGCAATTTAGCAAGTCCAATGTCTCGACATCATGTTCACCACGTTTGGTGTCAATCGCATGCATCCTCTAGGAGGAGTATTTAAAAGTTCAACGCATGCATTTTTTAAACAATCCAAAATAGCCGACTTCCTGTTGGGCGGAGCTTAAATGTTAGAGGGCGAAAGTTGTTCGGGTCGATGAGATCTATATGCGTACCAACTCTCGTACATGTGCGTACATGTTTGCCCGAACTGCGCAACAATGTTTGTTTTTGCATTACAGGGGGCGCTACAGAGCCCCCGTGCCACGCCCGTGTTCCAGCCTTTGCCCGGTCGCAATGACGGACGACTTTGACGTGTGTGCCAAATTGCAAGAGTTTTCGAGTATGTTTAGGCACCCAAAATGGCCAAAAGTGTTAAAAAAAATAAAAATAAAAATAAAAAAAAAAAAAAAAATAATAATAATCCGAGCAAAAACAATAGGGCTTCGCACCATTCGGTGCAGGCCATTCTGGCCTGCTCCTCGGTGCTCGGGCCCTAATAATAATCCGAGCAAAAACAATAGGGCTTCGCACCATTCGGTGCAGGCCATTCTGGCCTGCTCCTCGGTGCTCGGGCCCTAAATATAGCTGCAAGCAGCAATGGCGGGCCCTCGCACGTTTTTTTCCCGCTACACGATGCGTCCGAGAAAACGATGCACGGCGGGCAAGGGCATCAAGTGGGTAAACATCAGTGGGCTATTTAATGTTGTTACTGAGCCATTTGGGGACTGTAGGTAAAAGAAAAACCCCACATTTTAGACAAACGGGGGCGCTAATGAGCCACTAAAGAGACACGCCTTTGTCTGACCTATTTGTCCACTCTGAACAGCCGACAACTCTGATGTTTGTGCCGACTTTTAGGTTAATCTAAGCACGCCAAGAGTCCTAAATATGCCTGAAATAAATGTAAAGTTTGGGGGGTTGCCATGGGAACAGCGTTCGAGATATCAAAAATCCCTTCGCAATTTATCATCTACATTGTCTCGCCATCATTTTAACCACTTCTGGTGTGAATCACATTATTTCCCTAGAAGGAGTATTTAAAAGAACATAGCATGCAACTGTCAGGTTTAAATAAGCCTTTAAAATGAAAGTAAAATTTGAGGCGTTGCCATAGAAACAACGTTCGAGATATCAAAAATCCCTTCGCAATTTATCATCTACAATGTCTCAGCATCATGTTGACCACTTTTGGTGTCAATCTCATGAATATTCTAGAAGGAGTATTCAAAAGAACATCGGCGTCAACTGAAAGGCTTAAATATGCCTTAAAAATGAAAGTAAAGTTTGACACGTTGCCATGGGAACAGCGTTCGAGATATCAAAAATCCCTTCGCAATTTATCATCTACTATGCCTCAGCATCATGTTGACCACTTTTGGTGTCAATCGCATGAATATCCTAGAAGGAGTATTTAAAGGAACATCGGCGTCAACTGAAAGGCTTAAATATGCCTTTAAAATGAAAGTAAAATTTTACGCGTTGCCATGGGAACAGCGTTTGAGATATCAAAAATCCCTTCGCAATTTATCATCTACAATCTCTCGGCTTCATGTTGACCACTTTTGGTGTCAATTGCATGATTTTTCTAGAAGGAGTATTTAAAAGAACATAGCATGGAACTGTCAAAAAAAATCCAGCTTTGTTAGTGACGCACTTCCTGGCGCCTGGTGGTGGCGCTATACCCGGGAGTCACAATAGGCACATCGATGCGATCGGAATCTTCAGACGAACAAACACCCCGCATGGCATCACAATAAGATATTTTTTGCCTTAGATATTAGACACTTCCTGTTTCTCTGAATTCGCCATAAATTCGTCGCCTCGCCATGGCAGAACCGTTCGAGATATCAAAAATCCCTTCGCAATTTAGCAAGTCCAATGTCTCGACATCATGTTCACCACGTTTGGTGTCAATCACATGAATCCACTAGGAGGAGTATTTAAAAGTTCAACGCATGCATTTTTTAAACAATCCAAAATAGCCGACTTCCTGTTGGGCGGAGCTTAAATGTTAGAGGGCGAAAGTTGTTCGGGTCGATGAGATCTATATGCGTACCAACTCTCGTACATGTGCGTAAATTTTTGCCCGATCTGTGCATCAATGTTTTTTCTTGCATTACAGGGGGCGCTATAGAGCCCCCGTGCCACGCCCGTGTTCCAGCCTTTGGATTTCTGCGATGAGGAGCGACTCTGACGTCTGTGCCAAATTTCAAGAGTTTTCGAGTATGTTAAGGCTCCCAAAAAGTCCAAAAGTGTTAAAAAAAAAAAAAAAAAAAAAAAAAAAAAAATAATAATAAAAATAATAATCCGAGCAAAAACAATAGGGCTTCGCACCTACGGTGCAGGCCATTCTGGCCTGCTCCTCGGTGCTCGGGCCCTAATAATAATCCGAGCAAAAACAATAGGGCTTCGCACCTACGGTGCAGGCCATTCTGGCCTGCTCCTCGGTGCTCGAGCCCTAAAAATAAATATAGCTGCAAGCAGCAATGGCGGGCCCTCGCACGTTTTTTTACCGCTACACGATGCGTCCGAGAAAATGATGCCCGGTGGGCAAGGGCATCAAGTGGGTAAACATCAGTGGGCCATTTTTTTAAATGTTTTTACTGAGCCATTTGGGGACTGTAGGTAAAACAAAAACCCCACATTTTAGACAAACAGGGGCGCTAGTGAGCCACTTAAGAGACACGCCTATATCTGACCTTTTTGTGCACACTTAACAGCTGACAACTCTGATGTGTGTGCCAACTTTAAGGTTAATCTAATCACGCCAAGAGCCTTAAATATGCCTGAAATAAAAGTAGTTTGCGGCGTTGCCATGGGAACAGCGTTCGAGATATCAAAAATCCCTTCGCAAGTTATCATCTACAATGTCTCGGCATCATGTTGACCACTTCTGGTGTTAATCGCATGAATATCCTAGAAGGAGTATTTAAAGGAACATCGGCGTCAACTGAAAGGCTTAAATATGCCTTTAAAATTAAAGTAAACTTTGACGCGTTGCCATGGGAACAGCGTTTGAGATATCAAAAATCCCTTCGCAATTTATCATCTACAATATCTCGGCTTCATGTTGAACACTTTTGGTGTCAATTGCATGATTATTCTAAAAGGAGTATATAAAAGTTCACTGCATGCAACTGTAAGGCTTAAATATGCCTTTAAAATGAAAGTAAAGTTTGACACGTTGCCATGGGAACAGCGTTTGAGATATCAAAAATCCCTTCACAATTTATCATCTACTATGCCTCAGCATCATGTTGAATACTTTTGGTGTTAATCGCATGAATATTCTAGAAGGAGTATTTTAAAGAACATCGGCATCAACTGAAAGGCTTAAATATGCCTTTAAAATGAAAGTAAAATCTGACGCGTTGCCATGGGAACAGCGTTCGAGATATCAAAAATCCCTTCACAATTTATCATCTACAATGTCTCAGCATCATGTTTTCCACGTTTGGTGTCAATCCCATGAATCCACTAGGAGGAGTATTTAAAAGTTCAACGCATTCATTTTTTAAACAATCCAAAATAGCCGACTTCCTGTTGGGCGGAGCTTAATGTTTAGAGTGCGAAAGTTGTTCGGGTCGATGAGATCTATATGCGTACCAACTCTCGTACATGTGCGTACATTTTTGCCCGATCTGTGCATCAAATTTTTTTTTTGCATTACAGGGGGCGCTATAGAGCCCCCTTGGCACGCCCGTGTTCCAGCCTTTGGATTTCTGCGATGACGGACGACTCTGATGTCTGTGCCAATTTTCAAGAGTTTTCGAGTATTTTAAGGCACCCAAAAAGTCCAAAAGTGTTAAAAAAAAAAATAATAAAAAAAAAATAATAAAAATAATAATCCGAGCAAAAACAATAGGGCTTCGCACCTTTCGGTGCAGGCCATTCTGGCCTGCTCCTCGGTGCTCGGGCCCTAACAAGCAGCGATGGCGGGCCCTCGCACGTTTTTTTACCGCTACACGGTGCGTCCGAGAAAACGATGCACGGTGGGCAAGGGCATCAAGTGGGTAAATATCATTGGGCTATTTAATGTTGTTACTGACCCATTTGGGGACTGTAGGTAAAAGAAACCCCACATTTTAAACAAACGGGGGCACTACTGAGCCACTTAAGAGACACGCCTATGTCTGACCTTTTTGTGCACACTTAACAGCCGACAACTCTGATGTGTGTGCCAACTTTTAGGTTAATCTAAGCACGTCAAGAGCCTTAAATATGCCAGAAATTAAATTAAAGTTTGCGGTATTGCCATGGGAACAGCGTTTGAGATATCAAAAATCCCTTCGCAATTTATCAGTTACAATGTCTCGGCATCATGTTGACCACTTTTGGTGTCAATTGCATGATTATTCTAGAAGGAGTATTTAAAAGTTAACTGCATACAACTGTAAGGCTTAAATATGCCTTCAAAATGAAAGTAAAGTTTGACGCATTGCCATGGGAACAGCGTTTGAGATATCAAAAATCCCTTCGCAATTTGTCATCTACAATGTCTGAGCATCATGTTGACCACTTCTGGTGTTAACCGCATGAATATCCTAGAAGGAGTATTTAAAAGAACATTGGTGTCAACTGAAAGGCTTAAATATGCCTTTAAAATGAAAGTAAATTTGACGCGTTGCCATGGGAACAGCGTTTGAGATATCAAAAATCCCTTCGCAATTTATCATCTACAATGTCTCGGCATCATGTTGACCACTTCTTGTGTCAATCGCATGAAAATCCTAGAAGGAGTATTTAAAAGAACATCGCATGGAACTGTCAAAAAAATCCAGCTTTGTGACTGACACACTTCCTGGCGCCTGGTGGTGGCGCTATACCCGGGAGTCACAATAGGCACATCGATGCGATCGGAATCTTCAGACGAACAAACACCCCGCATGGCATCACAATAAGATATTTGTTGCCTTAGATATTAGACACTTCCTGTTTCTCTGATTTCGCCATAAATTTGTCGGCTCGCCATGGCAGAACCGTTCGAGATATCAAAAATCCCTTCGCAATTTAGCAAGTACAATGTCTCGACATCATGTTCACCACGTTTGGTGTCAATCGCATGCATCCTCTAGGAGGAGTATTCAAAAGTTCACCGCATGCATTTTTTAAACAATCCAAAATAGCCGACTTCCTGTTGGGCGGAGCTTAAATGTTAGAGGGCGAAAGTTGTTCGGGTCGATGAGATCTATAAGCGTACCAACTCCCGTACATGTGCGTACATTTTTGTCGAATCTGTGCCCCAATGTTTGTTTTTGCATTACAGGGGGCGCTATAGAGCCCCCGTGCCACGCCCGTGTTCCAGCCTTTGGATTTCTGCGATGACGGACGACTCTGACGTCTGTGCCAATTTTCAAGAGTTTTCGAGTATGTTAAGGCCCCCAAAAAGTCCAAAAGTGTTAAAAAAAAAATAAATAAATAAATAAAAAAAAAATAATAATAATCCGAGCAAAAACAATAGGGCTTCGCACCTACGGTGCAGGCCATTCTGGCCTGCTCCTCGGTGCTCGAGCCCTAAATATAGCTGCAAGCAGCAATGGCGGGCCCTCGCACGTTTTTTTACCGCTACACGGTGCGTCCGAGAAAACGATGCACGGTGGGCACGTGCATCAAGTGGGTAAATATCAGTGGGCTATTTAATGTTGTTACTGAGCCATTTGGGGACTGTAGGTAAAAGAAACCCCACATTTTAGACAAACGGGGGCGCTAGTGAGCCACTTAAGAGACACACCTATGTCTGACCTGTTTGTGCACACTTAACAGCCGACAACTCTGATGTGTGTGCCGACTTTTAGGTTAATCTAAGCACGCCAAGAGTCCTAAATATGCCTGAAATAAATGTAAAGTTTGGGGCGTTGCCATGGGAACAGCGTTCGAGATATCAAAAATCCCTTCGCAATTTATCATCTACAATGTCTCGGCATCATGTTGACCACTTCTGGTGTCAATCTCATGAATATTCTAGAAGGAGTATTTAAAAGAACATCAGCGTCAACTTAAAGGCTTAAATAAGCCTTTAAAATGAAAGTAAAGTTTGACGCGTTGCCTTGGGAACAGCGTTTGAGATATCAAAAATCCCTTCGCAATTTATCATCTACAATGTCTCGGCATCATGTTGACCACTTCTGGTGTCAATCTCATGAATATTCTAGAAGGAGTATTTAAAAGAACATCAGCGTCAACTTAAAGGCTTAAATAAGCCTTTAAAATGAAAGTAAAATCTGACGCGTTGCCATGGGAACAGCGTTTGAGATATCAAAAATCCCTTCGCAATTTATCATCTACAATGTCTCAGCATTATGTTGACCACTTCTGGAGTCAATCACATTATTTCCTCAGGAGGAGTATTTAAAAATTTACCGCATGCAGCTGTAAGGTTTAAATATGCCTTAAAAATGAAAGTAAAGTTTGACAGGTTGTCATGGGAACAGCGTTTGAAATATCAAGAATCCCTTCGCAATTTATCATCTACAATATCTCGGCTTCATGTTGACCACTTTTGGTGTCAATTGCATGATTATTCTAGAAGGAGTATAATAAAAGTTCACTGCATGCAACTGTAAGGCTTAAATATGCCTTTAAAATGAAAGTAAAGTTTGACACGTTGCCATGGGAATAGCGTTCGAGATATCAAAAATCCCTTCTCAATTTATCATCTACAATGTCTCGCCATCATGTTGACCACTTCTGGTGTTAATCGCATGAATATCCTAGAAGGAGTATATTAAAGGAACATCGGCGTCAACTAAAAGGCTTAAATAAGCCTTTAAAATGAAAGTAAAGTTTGACGCGTTGCCATGGGAACAGCGTTTGAGATATCAAAAATCCCTTTGCAATTTATCATCTACAATGTCTCGGCATCATGTTGACCACTTTTGGTGTCAATTGCATGAATATCCTAGAAGGAGTATTTAAAGGAACATCGGCGTCAACTGAAAGGCTTAAATATGCCTTTAAAATGAAAGTAAACTTTGACGCGTTGCCATGGGAACAGCGTTTGAGATATCAAAAATCCCTTCGCAATTTATCATCTACAATCTCTCGGCTTCATGTTCACCACTTTTGGTGTCAATTGTATGATTTTTCTAAAAGGAGTATTTAAAAGAACATAGCATGGAATTGTCAAAAAAAAATCCACCTTTGTGACTGACACACTTCCTGGCGCCTGGTGGTGGCGCTATACCCGGGAGTCACAATAGGCACATCGATGCGATCGGAATCTTCAGACGAACAAACACCCTGCATGGCATCGCAATAAGATATTTGTTGCCTTAGAAATTAGACACTTCCTGTTTCTCTAAATTCGCCATAAATTCGTCGCCTCGCCATGGCAGAACCGTTCGAGATATCAAAAATCCCTTCGCAATTTAGCAAGTACAATGTCTCGACATCATGATCACCACGTTTGGTGTCAATCCCATGAATCCACTAGGAGGAGTATTTAAAAGTTCAACAAATGCATTTTTTAAACAATCCAAAATAGCCGACTTCCTGTTGGGCGGAGCTTAAATGTTAGAGGGCGAAAGTTGTTCGGGTCGATGAGATCTATATGCGTACCAACTCTCGTACATGTGCGTACATTTTTGCCCGATCTGTGCCCCAATGTTTGTTTTTGCATTACAGGGGGCGCTACAGAGCTCCCTTGCCACGCCCGTGTTCCAGCCTTTGCCCGGCCCTGATGGCCGACGACTCTGACGTCTGTGCCAAGTTTGAAGAGTTTTCGAGTATGTTAAGGCACCCAAAGTGCCCAAAAGTGTTAAAAAAATAAAAAATAAAAAATAAAAAAATAATAATCCTAAGGAAAACAATAGGGCTTCGCACCATTCGGTGCAGGCCATTCTGTCCTGCTCCTCGGTGCTCGGGCCCTAATAAATATAGCTGCAAGCAGCAATGGCGGGCCCTCGCACGTTTTTTTACCGCTACACGATGCGTCCGAGAAAACGATGCACGGTGAGCAAGGGCATCAAGTGGGTAAACATCAGTGGGCTATTTAATGTTGTTACTGAGCCATTTGGGCACTGTAGGTAAAAGAAAAACCCCACATTTTAGACAAATGGGGGCGCTAGTGAGCCACTAAAGAGACACGCCTTTGTCTGACCTATTTGTCCACTCTGAACAGCCGACAACTCTGATGTGTGTGCCAACGTTTAGGTTAATCTAAGCACGCCAAGAGTCCTAAATATGCCTGAAATAAAAGAAAAGTTTGACGTGTTGCCATGGGAACAGCGTTTGAGATATCAAAAATCCCTTCACTATTTATCATCTACAATATCTCGGCATCTTGTTGACCACTTCTGGTGTGAATCACATTATTTCCCTAGAAGGAGTATTTAAAAGAACATTGCATGCAACTGTCAAGATTAAATAAGCCTTTAAAATGAAAGTAAAATTTGACGCATTGCCATGGCAACAGCGTTCGAGATATCAAAAATCCCTTCGCAATTTATCATCTGCAATGTCTCAGCATCATGTTGACCACTTTTGGTGTCAATCGCATGAATATCCTAGGAGTAGTATTCAAAAGAACATCGGATGGAACTGTCAAAAAAATCCACCTTTGTGACTGACACACTTCCTGGCGCCTGGTGGTGGCGCTATACCCGAGACTCACAATAGGCACATCGTTGCAATCGGAATCTTCAGACGAACAAACACCCCGCTTGGCATAACACTAAGAATTTTTTTGCCTTAGATATTAGACACTTCCTGTTTCTCTGAATTCGCCACAACTTTGTCGACTCGCCACGGCAGCACCGTTTGAGATATCAAAAATCCCTTCGCAATTTAGCAAGTACAATGTCTCGACATCACGTTCACCACGTTTGGTGTCAGTCCCATGAATCCTCTAGGAGGAGTATTTAAAAGTTCACCACATGCATTTTTGAAACAATACAAAATAGCCGACTTCCTGTTGGGCGGAGCTAAAATGTTTGAGTGCAAAAGTTGTTTGGGTCGATGAGATCTATATGCGTACCAACTCTCGTACATGTGCGTACACGTTTGCTCGATCTGTGCCCCAATGTTTGTTTTTGCATTACAGGGGGCGCTACAGAGCTCCCTTGCCACGCCCATATTCCAGCCTTTGCATGAGCCTAGTGGCACGTGACTTTGACATCTGTGCCAAATTTCCGTTGTTTTCGAGCATGTTAAGGCACCCAAAGTGCACGCCAAGAGCTTAAATATGCCTGAAAATGAAAGTAAAGTTTGACGTGTTGCCATGGGAACAGCGTTCGAGATATCAAAAATCCCTTCACAATTTATCATCTACAATGTCTCAGCATCGTGTTGACCGCTTTTGGTGTCAATCGCATGAAAATCCTAGGAGGAGTATTTAAAAGTTCACCATATGCAACGGTCAAGAAATCCACCTTTTGTGACTGCCACACTTCCTGGTGCCTGTTGGTGGCGCTATACCCGAGACTCAAAATAGGCACATCGATGCGATCGGAATCCTTGGCCGAACATACACACTGCGTTTCATCCCAATAAGACATTTTTTGCTTTAGATATTAGACACTTCCTGTTTCATTGAATTCGCCATAAATTTGTCGCCTCGTCATGGCAACACCGTTTGAGATATCAAAAATCCCTTCGCAATTTAGCAAGTCCAATGTCTCAGCATCATGTTCACCACGTTTGGTGTCAATCGTATGAATTCCCTAGGAGAAGTATTTAAAAGTTCATGACTGACACACTTCCTGGCGCCTGGTGGTGGCGCTATACCCGGGAGTCACAATAGGCACATCGATGCGATCGGAATCTTCAAACGAACATACACCCCGCATGGCATCACAATAAGACATTTTTTACCTTAGATATTAAACACTTCCTGTTTCTCTGATTTCGCCAAAACTTTGTCGCCTCGCCATGGCAGAACCGTTCGAGATATCAAAAATCCCTTCGCAATTTAGCAAGTACAATGTCTTGACATCATGATCACCACGTTTGGTGTCAATCCCATGAATCCACTAGAAGGAGTATTTAAAAGTTCAACGAATGCATTTTTTAAACAATCCAAAATAGCCGATTTCCTGTTGGGCGGAGCTTAAATGTTAGAGGGCGAAAGTTGTTCGGGTCGATGAGATCTATAAGCGTACCAACTCCCGTACATGTGGGTACATGTTTGTCCGATCTGTGCACCAATGTTTTTTTTTGCATTACAGGGGGCGCTACAGAGCCCCTTTGCCACGCCCGTGTTCCAGCCTTTGCCCGTTCGCAATGACAGACGACTCTGACGTCTGTGCCAAATTTCAAGAGTTTTCGAGTATGTTAAGGCACCCAAAGTGCCCAAAACTGTTAAAAAAAATAAAAATAAAAATAAATAAAAAAATAAATATAGCTGCAAGCAGCGATGGCGGGCCCTCGCACGTTTTTTTACCACTACACGGTGCGTCCAAGAAAACGATGCACGGTGGGCACGGGCATCTAGTGGGTAAATATCAGTGGGCTATTTAATGTTGTTACTTAGCCATTTGGGGACTGTAGCTAAAAGAAAACCCACATTTTAGACAAGCGGGGGCACTAGTGAGACACTTAAGAGACACGCCTATATCTGACCTTTCAGTGCACACTTAACCGCCGACAACTCTGATGTGTGTGCCAACTTTAAGGTTAATCTACTCACGCCAAGAGCCTTAAATATGCCTGAAATAAAAGGAAAGTTTGTGGCGTTGCCATGGGAACAACGTTCGAGATATCAAAAATCCCTTCGCAATTTATCATCTACAATGTCTCAGCATCATGTTGACCACTTTTGGTGTCAATTGCATGATTATTCTAGAAGGAGTATATAAAAGTTCACTGCATGCAACTGTAAGGCTTAAATATGCCTTTAAAATGAAAGTAAAGTTTGACACATTGCCATGGGAACAGCGTTTGAGATATCAAAAATCCCTTCGCAATTTATCATCTACAATGTCTCAGCATCATGTTGACCACTTCTGGTGTCAATCTCATGAATATTCTAGAAGGAGTATTTAAAAGAACATCGGCGTCAACTTAAAGGCTTAAATAAGCTTTTAAAATGAAAGTAAAGTTTGACACGTTGCCATGGGAACAGCGTTTGAGATATCAAAAATCCCTTCGCAATTTATCATCTACAATGTCTCGGCATCATGTACATCACTTATGGAGTCAATCGCATGAATATTCTAGAAGGAGTATTTAAAAGAACAATCGGCGTCAACTGAAAGGCTTAAATATGCCTTAAAAATGAAAGTAAAGTTTGACGCGTTGCCATCGGAACAGCGTTTGAGATATCAAAAATCCCTTCGCAATTTATCACCTACAATGTCTTGGCATCATGTTGACCAATTCTCGTGTCAATCGCATGAAAATCCTAGGAGGAGTATTTAAAAGAACATAGCATGGAACTGTCAAAAAATCCAGCTTTGTGACTGACACACTTCCTGGCGCCTGGTGGTGGCGCTATACCCTGGAGTCACAATAGGCACATCGATGCGATCGGAATCTTCAGGCGAACAAACACCCCGCTTGGCATCGCAATAAGAAATTTTTTGCCTTAGATATTAGACACTTCCTGTTTCTCTGATTTCGCCATAAATTTGTCGCCTCGCCATGGCAGAACCGTTCGAGATATCAAAAATCCGTTCGCAATTTAGCAAGTCCAATGTCTCGACATCATGTTCACCACTTTGGTGTCAATCCCATTAATCCACTAGGAGGAGTATTTAAAAGTTCAACGCATTCATTTTTTAAACAATCCAAAATAGCCGACTTCCTGTTGGGCGGAGCTTAAATCTTAGAGTGTGAAAGTTGTTCGGGTCGATGAGATCTATATGCGTACCAACTCCCGTACATGTGCGTACATTTTTGCCCGATCTGTGCATCAATGTTATTTTTTTGCATTACAGGGGGCGCTACAGAGCTCCCTTGCCACGCCCATATTCCAGCCTTTGCTTGACATCTGTGCCAAATTTCCGTTGTTTTCGAGCATGTTAAGGCACCCAAAGTGCACGCCAAGAGCTTAAATATGCCTGAAAATGAAAGTAAAGTTTGACGTGTTGCCATGGGAACAGCGTTCGAGATATCAAAAATCCCTTCGCAATTTATCATCTACAATGTCTCAGCATCGTGTTGACCGCTTTTGGTGTCAATCGCATTAAAATCCTAGGAGGAGTATTTAAAAGTTCACCATATGCAACTGTCAAGAAATCCACCTTTTGTGACTGCCACACTTCCTGGTGCCTGTTGGTGGCGCTATACCCGAGACTCAAAATAGGCACATCGATGCGATCGGAATCCTTGGCCGAACATACACACTGCGTTTCATCCCAATAAGACATTTTTTGCTTTAGATATTAGACACTTCCTGTTTCATTGAATTCGCCATAAATTTGTCGCCTCGTCATGGCAACACCGTTTGAGATATCAAAAATCCCTTCGCAATTTAGCAAGTCCAATGTCTCAGCATCATGTTCACCACGTTTGGTGTCAATCGTATGAATTCCCTAGGAGAAGTATTTAAAAGTTCATGACTGACACACTTCCTGGCGCCTGGTGGTGGCGCTATACCCGGGAGTCACAATAGGCACATCGATGCGATCGGAATCTTCAGACGAACAAACACCCCGCATGGCATCACAATAAGACATTTTTTACCTTAGATATTAAACACTTCCTGTTTCTCTGATTTCGCCACAACTTTGTCGCCTCGCCATGGCAGAACCGTTCGAGATATCAAAAATCCCTTCGCAATTTAGCAAGTACAATGTCTCGACATCATGATCACCACATTTGGTGTCATTCGCACGAATCCCCTAGGAGGAGTATTTAAAAGTTCAACGCATGCATTTTTTAAACAGTCCAAAATAGCCGACTTCCTGTTGGGCGGAGCTTAAATGTTAGAGGGCTAAAGTTGTTCGGGTCGATGAGATCTATGAGCGTACCAAGTCTCGTACATGTGCGTACATTTTTGCCCGATCTGTGCATCAATGTTTTTTTTTGCATTACAGGGGGCGCTACAGAGCCCCTGTGCCACGCCCGTGTTCCAGCCTTTGGATTTCTGCGATGACGGACGACTCTGACGTCTGTGCCAATTTTCAAGAGTTTTCGAGTATGTTAAGGCCCCCAAAAAGTCCAAAAGTGTTAAAAAAAATAAAAAAAAAAAAATAAAAAAAAAAAATAAAAAAAAAAATATAGCTGCAAGCAGCAATGGTGGGCCCTCGCACGTTTTTTTACCGCTACACGGTGCGTCCCAGAAAACGATGCACGGTGGGCAAGGGCATCAAGTGGGTTATATCATTGGGCTATTTAATGTTGTTACTGACCCATTTGGGGACTGTAGGTAAAAGAAACCCCACATGTTAGACAAACGGGGGCGCTAGTGAGCCACTTAAGAGACACGCCTATGTGTGACCTGTTTGTGCACAATTAACAGCCGACAACTCTGATGTGTGTGCCGACTTTTAGGTTAATCTAAGCACGCCAAGAGTCCTAAATATGCCTGAAATAAATGTAAAGTTTGGGGCATTGCCATGGGAACAGCGTTCGAGATATCAAAAATCCCTTCGCAATTTATCATCTACTATGTCTCGGCATCATGTTGACCACTTCTGGTGTCAATCTCATGAATATTCTAGAAGGAGTATTTAAAAGAACATCGGTGTGAACTTAAAGGCTTAAATAAGCCTTTAAAATGAAAGTAAAGTTTGACACGTTGCCATGGGAACAGCGTTCGAGATATCAAAAATCCCTTCGCAATATATCATCTACTATGTCTCGGCATCATGTTGACCACTTCTGGCATCAATCGCATAATTATTCTAGAAGGAGTATTTAAAAGAACATCGGCGTCCACTGAAAGGCTTAAATAAGCCTTTAAAATGAAAGTAAAGTTTGGGTCGTTGCCATGGGAACAGCGTTCGAGATATCAAAAATCCCTTCGCAATTTATCATCTACTATGTCTCGGCATCATGTTGACCACTTATGGTGTCAATCTCATGAATATTCTAGAAGGAGTATTTAAAAGAACATCGGTGTGAACTTAAAGGCTTAAATAAGCCTTTAAAATGAAATTAAAGTTTGACACGTTGCCATGGGAACAGCGTTTGACATATCAAAAATCCCTTCGCAATTTATCATCTACAATGTCTCGGCATCATGTAGACCACTTCTGGAGTCAATCGCATGAATATTCTAGAAGGAGTATTTAAAAGAACATCGGCGTCAACTAAAAGGCTTAAATATGCCTTTAAAATGAAAGTAAAGTTTGATGCGTTGCCATGGGAACAGCGTTTGAGATATCAAAAATCCCTTCGCAATTTATCATCTGCAATCTCTCGGCTTCATGTTGACCACTTTTGGTGTCAATTGCATGATTTTTCTAGAAGGAGTATTTAAAAGAACATAGCATAGAACTGTCAAAAAAAATCCAGCTTTGTGACTGACGCACTTCCTGGCGCCTGGTGGTGGCGCTATACCCGGGAGTCACAATAGGCACATCGATGCGATCGGAATCTTCAGACGAACAAACACACCGCGTGTCATCACAATAAGACATTTTTTGCCTTAGATATTAGACACTTCCTGTTTCTCTGAATTCGCCATAAATTCGTCATCTCGCCATGGCAGAACCGTTCGAGATATCAAAAATCCCTTCGCAATTTAGCAAGTACAATGTCTCGGCATCATGATCACCACGCTTGGTGTCAATCCCATGAATCCACTAGGAGGAGTATTTAAAAGTTCAATGCATGCATTTTTTAAACAAACCAAAATAGCCGACTTCCTGTTGGGCGGAGCTTAAATGTTAGAGGGCGAAAGTTGTTCGGGTCGATGAGATCTATATGCGTACCAACTCTCGTACATGTGCGCACATTTTTGCCCGATCTGTGCATCAATGTTTTTTTTTGCATTACAGGGGGCGCTATAGAGCCCCCGTGCCACGCCCGTGTTCCAGCCTTTGGATTTCTGCGATGACGGACGACTCTGACGTCTGTGCCAAGTTACAAGAGTTTTCGAGTATGTTAAGGCACCCAAAAAGTCCAAAAGTGTTAAAAAAAAAAAAATAATAATAATAAAAAATATAGCTGCAAGCAGCAATGGCGGGCCCTCGCACGTTTTTTTACCGCTACACGGTGCGTCCGAGAAAACGATGCACGGTGGGCAAGGGCATCAAGTGGGTAAATATCAGTGGGCTATTTAATGTTGTTACTGAGCCATTTGGGGACTGTAGGTAAAAGAAACCCCACATTTTAGACAAACGGGGGCGCTAGTGAGCCACTTAAGAGACACGCCTATGTGTGACCTGTTTGTGCACACTTAACAGCCGACAACTCTGATGTGTGTGCCGACTTTTAGGTTAATCTAAGCACGCCAAGAGTCCTAAATATGCCTGAAATAAATGTAAGTTTGGGGCGTTGCCATGGGAACAGCGTTCGAGATATCAAAAATCCCTTCGCAATTTATCATCTACTATGTCTCGGCATCATGTTGACCACTTCTGGTGTCAATCTCATGAATATTCTAGATGGAGTATTTAAAAGAACATCGGCGTCAACTTAAAGGCTTAAATAAGCCTTTAAAATGAAAGTAAAGTTTGACGCGTTGCCATGGGAACAGCGTTTGAGATATCAAAAATCCCTTCGCAATTTATCATCTACAATGTCTCGGCATCATGTTGACCACTTCTGGTGTAAATTTCATGAATATTCTAGAAGGAGTATTTAAAAGAACATTGGCGTCAACTTAAAGGCTTAAATAAGCCTTTAAAATGAAAGTAAAGTTTGACGCGTTGCCATGGGAACAGCGTTTGAGATATCAAAAATCCCTTCGCAATTTATCATCTACAATGTCTCAGCATTATGTTGACCACTTCTGGAGTCAATCACATTATTTCCTCAGGAGGAGTATTTAAAAGTTTACCGCATGCAGCTGTAAGGTTTAAATATGCCTTAAAAATGAAAGTAAAGTTTGACAGGTTGCCAAGGGAACAGCGTTAGAGATATCAAAAATCCCTTCGCAATTTATCATCTACAATGTCTCGGCATCATGTTGACCACTTCTTGTGTCAATCGCATGAAAATCGTAGAAGGAGTATTTAAAAGAACATCGCATGGAACTGTAAGGTTTAAATATGCCTTAAAAATGAAAGTAAAGTTTGACACGTTGCCATGGGAACAGCGTTCGAGATATCAAAAATCCCTTCGCAATTTATCATCTACAATGTCTTGGCATCATGTTGACCACTTTTGGTGTGAATCGCATAAACATTCTAGGAGGAGTATTTAAAAGAACATCGCATGGAACTGTCAAAAAAAATCCACCTTTGTGACTGACAGACTTCCTGGCGCCTGGTGGTGGCGCTATATCCAGGAGTCACAATAGGCACATCGATGCGATCGGAATCTTCAGACGAACAAACACCCCGCGTGTCATCACAATAAGACATTTTTTGCTTTAGATATTAGACACTTCCTGTTTCTCTGATTTCGCCACAACTTTGTCGCCTCGCCATGGCGGAACCGTTCGAGATATCAAAAATCCCTTCGCAATTTAGCAAGTCCAATGTCTCGGCATCATGATCACCACGTTTGGTGTCAATCGCATGAATCCCCTGGGAGGAGTATATAAAAGTTCAACGAATGCATTTTTTAAACAATCCAAAATAGCCGACTTCCTGTTGGGTGGAGCCTAAATGTTAGAGGGCGAAAGTTGTTCGGGTCGATGATATCTATATGCGTACCAACTCTCGTACATGTGCGTACATTTTTGCCCGATCTCTGCATCAATGTTTTTTTTTGCATTACAGGGGGCGCTATAGAGCCCCCTTGCCACGCCCGTGTTTCAGCCTTTGGATTTCTGCGATGACGGACGACTTTGACGTCTGTGCCAAGTTTCAAGAGTTTTCGAGTATGTTAAGGCCCCCAAAAAGTCCAAAAGTGTTAAAAAAATAAAAATAAAATAATAATAATAAAAATAACAAGCAGCAATGGCGGGCCCTCGCACGTTTTTTTACCGCTACACGGTGCCTCCGAGAAAACTATGCACGGCGGGCAAGGGCATCAAGTGGGTAAATATGAGTGGACTATTTCATGTTGCTACTGACCCATTTAGGTACAGTAGGTAAAAGAAACACCATATTTTAGACAAACGGGGGCGCTAGTCAGCCACTAAATAGACACGCCTTTATCTGACGTTTTTGTCAACACTTAACAGCCGAAAACTCTGATGTGTGTGCCAAATTTAAAGTTCAACTAAGCACGCCAAGAGCCTTAAACATGCCTGAAATTAAAGTAACATTTGACGCGTTGCCATGGGAACAGCGTTCGATGTGTCAAAAATTCCTTTGCAATTTAACATCTTCAATGTCTCAGCATCATGTTGACCACTTCTGGTGTCAATCGCATGAATCCCATACGAGGAGTATTTAAAGGTTCACAGCATGTAACTGTCAGCCTTAAATATGCTGGAAAATGAAAGCAAAGTTTGATGCGTTGCCATGGGAACAGCGTTTGAGATATAAAAAATCCCTTCGCAATTTATCATCTACAATGTCTCGGCATCATGTACACCACTTCTGGAGTCAATCGCATGAATATTCTAGAAGGAGTATTTAAAAGAACATCGGCGTCAACTGAAAGGCTTAAATATGCCTTAAAAATGAAAGTAAAGTTTGACAGGTTGCCATGGGAACAGCGTTTGAGATATCAAAAATCCCTTCGCAATTTATCATCTACAATGTCTTGGCATCATGTTGACCACTTCTCGTGTCAATCGCATGAAAATCCTAGGAGGAGTATTTAAAAGAACATCGCATGATACTGTCAAAAAAATCCACCTTTATGACTGACACACTTCCTGGCGCCTGGTGGTGGCGCTATACACGAGACTCACAATAGGCACATTGATGCGATCGGAATCTTCAGACGAACAAACACCCCGCGTGTCATCACAATAAGACATTTTTTGCCTTAGATATTAGACACTTCCTGTTTCTCTGAATTCGCCATAAATTTGTCGCCTTGCCATGGCAGAACCGTTCGAGATATCAAAAATCCCTTCGCAATTTAGCAAGTCCAATGTCTCGACATCATGTTCACCACGTTTGGTGTCAATCCCATGAATCCACTAGGAGGAGTATTTAAAAGTTCAATGCATGCATTTTTTAAACAAACCAAAATAGCCGACTTCCTGTTGGGCGGAGCTTAAATGTTAGAGGGCGAAAGTTGTTCGGGTCGATGAGATCTATATGCGTACCAACTCTCGTACATGTGCGCACATTTTTGCCCGATCTGTGGATCAATGTTTTTTTTTGCATTACAGGGGGCGCTATAGAGCCCCCGTGCCACGCCCGTGTTCCAGCCTTTGGATTTCTGCGATGACGGACGACTCTGACGTCTGTGCCAAATTACAAGAGTTTTCGAGTATGTTAAGGCACCCAAAAAGTCCAAAAGTGTTAAAAAAAATAAAAAATAAAAAAAATAAAAAAATAATAATAATAAAAAATATAGCTGCAAGCAGCAATGGCGGGCCCTCGCACGTTTTTTTTACCGCTACACGGTGCGTCCGAGAAAACGATGCACGGTGGGCAAGGGCATCAAGTGGGTAAATATCAGTGGGCTATTTAATGTTGTTACTGAGCCATTTGGGGACTGTAGCTAAAAGAAACCCCAGACTTTAGACAAAAGGGGGGCGCTAGTGAGCCACTTAAGAGACACGCCTATGTCTGACCTTTTTGTGCACACTTAGCAGCCGAAAACTCTGATGTGTGTGTCAACATTAATGTTAATCTAAACGAGTCAAGAGCCTTAAATATGCCTGAAATAAAAGTGAAGTTTGCAGCATTGCCATTGGAACGGCGTTTGAGATATCAAAAATCCCTTCGCAATTTATCATTTACAATGTCTCGGCATCATGTTGACCACTTCTCGTCTCAATCGCATGAAAATCCTAGAAGGAGTATTTAAAAGAACATCGCATGGAACTGACAAAAAAATTCACCTTTGTGACCTACACACTTCCTGGCGCCTGGTGGTGGCGCTATTCCCGGGAGTCACAATAGGCACATCGCTGCGATCGGAATCTTCAGATGAACAAACACCCCGCGTGTCATCACAATAAGACATTTTTTGCCATAGATATTAGACACTTCCTGTTTCTCTGAATTCGCCATAAATTTGTCGCCTCACCATGGCAGAACCGTTCGAGATATCAAAAATCCCTTCGCAATTTATCATCTACAAGGTCTCGGCATCATGTTCACCACGTTAGGTGTCATTCGCATGAATCCTCTATGAGGAGTATTTAAAAGTTCACCGCATGCATTTTTGAAACAATCCAAAATAGCCGACTTCCTGTTGGGCGGAGCTAAAATGTTTGAGTGCAAAAGTTGTTTGGGTCGATGAGATCTATATGCATACCAACTCTCGTACATGTGCGTACATGTTTGCTCGATCTGTGCCCCAATGTTTGTTTTTGCATTACAGGAGGCGCTACAGAGCTCCCTTGCCACGCCCATATTCCAGCCTTTGCATGAGCCTAGTGGCACGTGACTTTTACATCTGTGCCAAATTCCCGGTGTTTTCGAGCATGTTAAGGCACCCAAAGTGCACGCCAAGAGCTTAAATATGCCTGAAAATGAAAGTAAAGTTTGACGTGTTGCCATGGGAACAGCGTTAGAGATATCAAAAATCCCTTCGCAATTTATCATCTACAATGTCTCAGCATCATGTTGACCACTTTTGGTGTCAATCGCATGAAAATCCTAGGAGGAGTATTTAAAAGTTCACCACATGCAACTGTCAAGAAATCCACCTTTTGTGACTGCCACACTTCCTGGTGCCTGTTGGTGGCGCTATACCCGAGACTCAAAATAGGCACATCGATGGGATCGGAATCCTTGGCCGAACATACACACTGCGTTTCATCCCAATAAGACATTTTTTGCTTTAGATATTAGACACTTCCTGTTTCATTGAATTCGCCATAAATTTGTCGCCTCGCCATGGCAACACCGTTTGAGATATCAAAAATCCCTTCGCAATTTAGCAAGTCCAATGTCTCAGCATCATGTTCACCACGTTTGGTGTCAATCGTATGAATTCCCTAGGAGAAGTATTTAAAAGTTCATGACTGACATACTTCCTGGCGCCTGGTGGTGGCGCTATACCCGGGAGTCACAATAGGCACATCGATGCGATCGGAATCTTCAGACGAACAAACTACCCGTATGGCATTACAATAAGATATTTTTTGCCTTAGATATTAGACACTTCCTGTTTCTCTGATTTCGCCATAAATTTGTTGCCTCGCCATGGCAGAACCGTTCGAGATATCAAAAATCCCTTCGCAATTTAGCAAGTACAATGTCTCGGCATCATGATCACCACGTTTGGTGTCATTTGCACGTATCCCCTAGGAGG
This sequence comes from Paramisgurnus dabryanus, assembly GCF_030506205.2. Taxonomy (NCBI): domain Eukaryota; kingdom Metazoa; phylum Chordata; class Actinopteri; order Cypriniformes; family Cobitidae; genus Paramisgurnus; species Paramisgurnus dabryanus. The sequence continues at coordinate 6,709,598 of NC_133337.1, forward strand.
AGTATTTAAAAGTTCACCGCATGCATTTTTGAAACAATACAAAATAGCCGACTTCCTGTTGGGCGGAGCTTAAATGTTAGAGGGCGAAAGTTGTTCGGGTCGATGAGATCTATAAGCGTACAAAGTCCCGTACATGTGCGTACATTTTTGCCCGATCTGTGCATCAATGTTTTTTTTTTGCATTACAGGGGGCGCTACAGAGCCCCTGTGCCACGCCCGTGTTCCAGCCTTTGGATTTCTGCGATGACGGACGACTCTGACGTCTGTGCCAAATTTCAAGAGTTTTCGAGTATGTTAAGGCCCCCAAAAAGTCCAAAAGTGTTAAAAAAAATAAAAATAAAAAAAATAAAAACAAAAAAAAAAAAAATAATAAATTCGAGCAAAAACAATAGGGCTTCGCACCTTTCGGTGCAGGCCATTCTGGCCTGCTCCTCGGTGCTCGGGCCCTAATAATAATCCGAGCAAAAACAATAGGGCTTCGCACCTACGGTGCAGGCCATTCTGGCCTGCTCCTCGGTGCTCGAGCCCTAAATATAGCTGCAAGCAGCAATGGCGGGCCCTCGCACGTTTTTTTACCGCTACACGGTGCGTCCGAGAAAACGATGCACGGTGGGCAAGGGCATCAAGTGGGTAAATATCAGTGGGCTATTTAATGTTGTTACTGACCCATTTGGGGACTGTAGGTAAAAGAAACCCCACATTTTAGACAAACGGGGGCACTAGTGAGCCACTTAAGAGACACGCCTATGTGTGACCTGTTTGTGCACACTTAACAGCTGACAACTCTGATGTGTGTGCCAACTTTAAGGTTAATCTAAGCAGGCCAAGAGCCCTAAATATGCCTGAAATAAAAGTAAAGTTTGGGGCGTTGCCATGGGAACAGCTTTCGAGATATCAAAAATCCCTTCGCAATTTATCATCTACTATGCCTCAGCATCATGGTGACCAATTTTGGTGTCAATTGCATGATTATTCTAGAAGGAGTATTTAAAAGAACATCGGCGTCAACTGAAAGGCTTAAATATGCCTTTAAAATGAAAGTAAAATCTGACACGTTGCCATGGGAACAGCGTTTGAGATATAAAAAAATCCCTTCGCAATTTATCATCTACAATGTCTCAGCATCATGTTGACAACTTCTGGTGTGAATCGCATTATTTCCCTAGAAGGAGTATTTAAAAGAACATTGCATGCGACTGTCAGGCTAAAATAAGCCTTTAAAATGAAAGTAAAAAGTTTGACGCGTTGCCATGGGAACAGCGTTTGACATATCAAAAATCCCTTCGCAATTTATCATCTACAATGTCTCGACATCATGTTGACCACTTCTGGTGTCAATCTCATGAATATTCTAGAAGGAGTATTTAAAAGAACATCGGCGTCAACTTAAAGGCTTAAATAAGCCTTTAAAATGAAAGTAAAGTTTGACGCGTTGCCATGGGAACAGCGTTTGAGATATCAAAAATCCCTTCGCAATTTATTATCTACAATGTCTCGGCATCATGTTGACCACTTCTGGTGTCAATCTCATGAATATTCTAGAAGGAGTATTTAAAAGAACATCGGCGTCAACTTAAAGGCTTAAATAAGCCTTTAAAATGAAAGTAAAGTTTGACGCGTTGCCATGGGAACAGCGTTTGAGATATCAAAAATCCCTTCGCAATTTATCATCTACAATGTCTCGGCATCATGTTGACCACTTCTGGTGTCAATCTCATGAATATTCTAGAAGGAGTATTTAAAAGAACATTGGCGTCAACTGAAAGGCTTAAATATGCCTTTAAAATGAAAGTAAAGTTTGACGCGTTGCCATGGGAACAGCGTTCGAGATATCAAAAATCCCTTCGCAATTTATCATCTACAATGTCTTGGCATCATGTTGACCACTTCTGGTGTCAATCTCATGAAAATCCTAGAAGGAGTATTTAAAAGTTTCCTGCATGCAACAGAAAGGCTTAAATATGCCTTTAAAATGAAAGTAAAGTTTGACACGTTGCCATGGGAACAGCGTTTGAGATATCAAAAATCCCTTCGCAATTTATCATCTACAATGTCTCGGCATCATGTTGACCACTTCTGGTGTCAATCTCATGAAAATCCTAGAAGGAGTATTTAAAAAAACATTGCATGGAACTGTCAAAAAAATCCAGCTTTGTGACTGACACACTTCCTGGCGCCTGGTGGTGGCGCTATACCCGGGAGTTACAATAGGCACATCGATGCGATCAGAATCTTCAGACGAACAAACACCCCGCGTGTCATCACAATAAGACATTTTTTGCCCTAGATATTAGACACTTCCTGTTTCTCTGATTTCGCCACAACTTTGTCGCCTCGCCATGGCAGAACCGTTCGAGATATCAAAAATCCCTTCGCAATTTAGCAAGTCCAATGTCTCGACATCATGTTCACCACGTTTGGTGTCAATCGCATGAATCCCCTGGGAGGAGTATATAAAAGTTCAACGCATGCATTTTTTAAACAATCCAAAATAGCCGACTTCCTGTTGGGCGGAGCTTAAATGTTAGAGGGCGAAAGTTGTTCGGGTCGATGAGATCTATAAGCGTACCAAGTCTCGTACATGTGCGTACATTTTTGCCCGATCTGTGCATCAATGTTTTTTTTTGCATTACAGGGGGCGCTACAGAGCCCCTGTGCCACGCCCGTGTTCCAGCCTTTGGATTTCTGCGATGACGGACGACTCTGACGTCTGTGCCAATTTTCAAGAGTTTTCGAGTATGTTAAGGCCCCCAAAAAGTCCAAAAGTGTTAAAAAAAATAAAAAAAAAATAAATAAAAAAAATAATAATAAAAATAATAAATCCGAGCAAAAACAATAGGGCTTCGCACCTACGGTGCAGGCCATTCTGGCCTGCTCCTCGGTGCTCGAGCCCTAATAAATATAGCTGCAAGCAGCGATGGCGGGCCCTCGCACGTTTTTTTACCGCTACACGGTGCGTCCAAGAAAACGATGCACGGTGGGCACGGGCATCTAGTGGGTAAATATCAGTGGGCTATTTAAGGTTGTTACTGAGCCATTTGGGGACTGTAGCTAAAAGAAACCCCACATTTTAGACAAGCGGGGGCACTAGTGAGCCACTTAAGAGACACGCCTATATCTGACCTTTCAGTGCACACTTAACAGCCGACAAATCTGATCTGTGTGCCAAATTGGAAGTCAATCTAAGCACACCAAGAGCCTTTAATATGCCTGAAATAAAAGAAAAGTTTGACGCGTTGCCATAGGAACAGCGTTTGAGATGTCCAAAATTCCTTCGCAATTTATCATCTACAATGTCTCGGCATCATGTACACCACTTCTGGAGTCAATCGCATGAATATTCTAGAAGGAGTATTTAAAAGAACATCGGCGTCAACTGAAAGGCTTAAATATGCCTTTAAAATGAAAGTAAAGTTTGACGCGTTGCCATGGGAACAGCGTCTGAGATATCAAAAATCCCTTCGCAATTTATCATCTACAATATCTCGGCATCATGTTGACCAGTTCTGGGGTGAATCACATTATTTCCCTAGAAGTAGTATATAAAAGAACATCGCATGCAACTGTCAGGTTTAAATAAGCCTTTAAAATGAAAGTAAAATTTGACGCGTTGCCATAGAAACAACGTTCGAGATATCAAAAATCCCTTCGCAATTTATCATCTACAATGTCTCGGCATCATGTTGACCACTTTTGGTGTCAATCGCATGAAAATCCTAGAAGGAGTATTTAAAAGAACATCGCATGGAACTGTAAGGCTTAAATATGCCTTTAAAATGAAAGTAAAGTTTGACAGGTTGCCATGGGAACAGCGTTCGAGATATCAAAAATCCCTTCGCAATTTATCATCTACAATGTCTCGGCATCATGTTGACCACTTCTTGTGTCAATCGCATGAAAATCCTAGAAGGAGTATTTAAAAGAACATCGCATGGAACTGTCAAAAAAATCCAGCTTTGTGACTGACACACTTCCTGGCGCCTGGTGGTGGCGCTATACCCGGGAGTCACAATGGACACATCGATGCGATCGGAATCTTCAGATGAACAAACACCCTGCATGGCATCACAATAAGATATTTTTTGCCTTAGATATTAGACACTTCCTGTTTCTCTGAATTCGCCATAAATTCGTCGCCTCGCCATGGCAGAACCGTTCGAGATATCAAAAATCCCTTCGCAATTTAGCAAGTACAATGTCTCAGCATCATGTTTACCACGTTTGGTGTCAATCGCATGCATCCTCTAGGAGGAGTATTTAAAAGTTCAATGCATGCATTTTTTAAACAATCCAAAATAGCCGACTTCCTGTTGGGCGGAGCTTAAATGTTAGAGGGTGAAAGTTGTTCGGGTGGATGAGATCTATATGCGTACCAAGTCTCGTACATGTGCGTAAATTTTTGCCCGATCTGTGCCCCAATGTTTGTTTTTGCATTACAGGGGGCGCTACAGAGCTCCCTTACCACGCCCGAATTCCAGCCTTTGCCGGGTCCTAATGGCCGACGACTCTGACATCTCTGCCAATTTTCAAGAGTTTTTGAGTATGTTAAGGCCCCCAAATTGCCCTGAAACGTAAAAAAAAAAAAAAAAAAAAAAAAAAAAAAAAAAAAATAATAAATCCGAGCAAAAACAATAGGGCTTCGCACCTTTCGGTGCAGGCCATTCTGGCCTGCTCCTCGGTGCTCGAGCCCTAATAATCCGAGCAAAAACAATAGGGCTTCGCACCTTTCGGTGCAGGCCATTCTGGCCTGCTCCTCGGTGCTCGAGCCCTAATAATCCGAGCAAAAACAATAGGGCTTCGCACCATTCGGTGCAGGCCATTCTGGCCTGCTCCTCGGTGCTCGGGCCCTAATAAAATAATTGCTAACTTTGTCAGCGCTTTTTGTTTGCATTTTTTTGTAATAGCTGTTAAATAAGTAGCCTATAATGTGTTATACTGGAGTGATGTAGTAAATTGGGGAGAAATCTGATGGTTCAGTATTTTACTTGCCCAGTCTGAATTTTTACTAACATCACCAAAAAGTAAATATAAAATAGGCCTAATCTAAATTTGTTGTTTCTGACATGTGTAACCCTAATAAACATGAAACCTAAGATTAAAGGTGCCAAAGGATGTGTTGCCATAATATGTTAAATTGTTCTTTGACAAAGAAGGCACTTTATTAAGTGCAAAAATTATCCAGAAACGTTTTTACATGTCCATTTACAAGGCTAGAATTTGTCATTTGAATGAAATGGTCTATTTTTGCCCTATTTGAAAGGGTCATGAATAATAATGTTGAGCTCTGCTCTGAGGCTCATGCCAGAAGCTCACATTAGTAAACAGACCCTATCAGACAAAAATACAGATTTTGATTAACAACTAATTGCAAACTAATAGAACTTCAGCTAAACGCTAGCATATAGCATTTATTGGCATGTAGCACTCAGCAGTCACAATTTTGTTTTTAGCATTTTAACAAATTTGTAATTAATTTGTAATTTAATGTTTTCAAAACATGCACATTGTGTAATGGTTTCCTTTGCTGCTCTATTAACCTAGAATACTAAGGAGACCATGGTTTCTGTGTAAACTGATTATTTTGTAGACATCTTTTGAAAATGAAACAATTGCGTGAGTTTGAGGAAGATAAAATTAATTAACTTTTTAAATAAATTTTAAGGAAGTCAGAATTGCGTTAATATATATATTTTTTTGTTTAAAAAAAAGAAAAAAAATACATAATTATGAGAAGTGCCCTTTATTTTACTTGAGCCCCTGCCCCTCAAAATGTCTGTGCACGTCCCTGTGGTATGACATGTGAAATAATTAGGTCCGGAAGAAGATCGCTGCGATTATCAATTAGGAACACGACCCAACTTCAAACGATCCAATCAGATCTCGATGGACAAATTCAAATCCAGCCCTGCCTTATTTCATTTCAGAAGCCAGTTTCACTCAGATATACGCCACCACGGGTAAAATTAGGCAATTGATTCATTCTTTTCATGGCGACTTTAAACAAAGAAATAAAACTTTGAGAGAGTGTTTTGTGAAGCGCTTTTCCCCATCAGGGTCCTGTCAGTTATCAAGCTGTCTCCTGCTGCTCTGTACTTGCATGCTCCCGCCCCTGCCGAGCAAGGAGACGTGCATCCCCTTCCCAACATACAGTAAATGCTGCCTTTTGTTGCATAAGGGTCATCTTAAGTTTTTTAAGTGCCGGTAATGAATAGTGATATCTGTTTTGTTAAGATGCATTTATGTGGCCGAATGTAAATGGAACGGTTTTAATAATCAGAGAAAACACATGACCAGCCAGCGAAACTCCAGCGAAATATCAAAAATACCCATATTTTATACATATTTTAAACTAGGGTGACCATACGTGCCATTTTCCCCAGGCACGTCCTGGCCAGGATTTCAGGTGTGTCCTCTGAAAGTCGCATTTGTTGACTGCATACGTCACCGTGGTATTCACATTTTAGTTAAAAACATAATACAATTAAAATGTATTTCCCTTAAGACGGGTGTAGGCAAGTTCGGTCCTACAGAGCCGCAGTCCTGCAGAGTTTAGTTCCAACCCTAATCAAACACACCTGAACAAGCTAATCAATGACCACGTTTACATGCACACCAAAAATGCGAATATTTCCAATAATGCGAGTAAGGTCTTAATCGCAGTAAGATGTTTACATGACTGGAGCTAACCTCTTCACTCCGGTTTACATGCAGTTTTTATTTTCGGATTATTCACACAAAGTTCAATGCAGAGCACAAATGATGAACTCACATATATGGTCCACTGTTTTAATTTACTTACGTTAAATGACAAACACGTTGTTATAGATGTATTTTATTATCCGGTGCCGTGATGAAGATATAAATATGACAGTGCCTGTAAAGGGCGTTCACATGATATAAAAATATAGTTTTAAAAATCGTTTTATATTAAAGATAATAGCAGAGCTCACACAACAACTATAACGATAGCGATTTTGGCACATGATGAACGATAAACCATTGACAGCCAATCAAATCTATTTGAACTTGAAGTGCACGCGCACTTAAAATGCAGCAGAAAGCTCATTCATTGCTGAGGTTTATAACATAAAATTACCTCAGGTATCCAGCGCTGATGCTGTGAAATTTTTCTACCACACTGACTACGCCAAAAGGTATGATATTATTACACAAACTACTACATTCATTCAGTTGAGGACATCTGCTGGTTTCCCGCGGTGTAAATGCAACAAGAACAGCATATGTACATATTCAGTGACATGTAAACAATTGCAAAAAAAGTTTTTATTACAAGAAATATCCAATATTAGGTAATGCCGCGCTCGTTTTATCGAATTAGCATGAAGTTATCATTATGATGTGGTCACTAATATATTTATCGTTATAATTATCGTTATAATGTAATTTAAAGGTTTTATACACTGCTGTCGTGTTATTTGAGCTGTTTCTGAATGAAGGCAGACTGCTGACAGCGAGTCGTGTTGGCAGAGTTCATGTAAAACTTCCTAATGTCAAGATTAAAACGAATTTGTGCTTAAGGTGCGTGACTAAAACACACGTGCACTTAATTAGTGCGGTATAAATGCGATTAAAGCGTTTACATGGACGCATACTGCGATTATAAACGGCGTACGCCACCTCTTTTAATGCGACTTTACTTATTGCGATTATGAGCTTAATCGCATTATTTTTATCGAATTATTGCGTTTACATGAGGTAAAGTATAATCGCAGTATTGACAAAATCCCATTATAATCGCATTATTAAGGTGCATGTAAACGCGGTCAATGTCTTTAGGATTTAGACATCAGGTTAGATTATCAGTGCTTAGGCTAAAATATGCAGGACTGCGGCTCTCTAGGACCGAACTTGCCTACCCCTGCCTTAAGACATACAATCATTGTAGTTTTATTCTTACCATGAAATGTAACGGTTGCTTTTCTGAAATAGAACCTTGAAATATTAAACTTCAATGACATATGCGGTCAACCAATGCGACTTCTGGAGGACACCTGTGTCTGGGGAAAATGGCACATATGGTCACCCTATTTTAAACTTTATAAACTATAGTAACTAGCTTCCGGTAACGACGCCATCTTGGACTCACGGGATTCAAGAGAGTGTTGTAAACCTTTTTAGCGAAGACCAGGAGACTTGGATTTCCTCGAGCAGAAGTCTTTATTGCAGAAAGCGATCTTCAACTCAGAGCATAGAGCTCGGGGAGCTGCAGAAACCAAGTCTGACTTACAGTAGCCCTGCATTGCATTTATACACATTTTAGGGGGCAGTCCCCTAAATGGAATACAAAGCACTCAACTTTAAACAAAGCATGTAAATTCAGTCAAGGAATCAGCCCGTTACCAGAATTGCTTCAGCCCTAATCTCATCAGCATAACAGTATCATTCAAATGCATAGGTGCTAATCCAATCATCCTAACAGTATCGCCCATACCTTCAAATGCATAGAGACAAAGGCACATTTGTGCCTTGAGCTTAGCAATCACCTTTAACTTGGTACCCTACCCAATGGTCAGGAAGAGCATAAAGACAAAAGGTTAATGTCTTAACCACCTGGGCTGCCTGACTTGATTGTAGAATGTCATAATCTTTACCTCAAGATGTAAAACACAATGTCCATCACTTTTTCAGTTTAAATACTATTACATTGGAACCTAGATATAACATTTTATAAATTTGTAATCCTACAAGAGTCCCTGCGCAACGTAGCCATGGCAACTAACGCTCACTACGCTAAAACGGTCTTGTGAATAGCGTGAGTCCAAGATGGCGTTGTTACCCGAAGCTAGTTATTATAGTTTTTAAAGTTTGAAATATGAATATTTTTTCTTACAAAATCGCATCAAAGACCTGCAAAAGACCTTTATTAAACCACTGGAGCCGTGTGGATTACCTCTGTGAAGGACGAATGCACTTTTTGGGGTTTAAAGTCAGAAGTGGTTCCCTTAACCTTGTTTTTCCCATTATAAGCTTGGAAGAGCAAGGACATCTACAAAAATAACTCCAAATGTGTTCATCTGAAAGATGATGGACATGTGTCTAGGATTGCTTGAGGGTGAGTAAATTATGGGGTCATTTTGATATTTGACTGGAGTAGCTTCGGTTCTGGATGGCCACTATTATGCACATTTAGCTCCAACCCTGAATAGGAGTTAAACAGCCCTGTACTACAGTATGATACATTTATTAAAGGAATAGTCCCTTTTCTTAAAAGAAAAATCCAGATAATTTACTCACCACCATGTCATCCAAAATGTTGATGTCTTTCTATGTTCAGTCGAGAAGAAATTATGTTTTTTTAGGAAAACATTGCAGGATATTTCTCATTGTAATGGACTTTACTAGAGCCCAACATTTAAAATTCTTAACTCAACACTTAACAGTTTTTTTCAACAGAGTTTCAAAGGACTATAAACGATCCCAAATGAGGCATAAGGGTCTAGCGAAACGATTGTCATTTTTGACAAGAAAAATATGCTCTTTTAAACCACAACTTTTCGTCTAGGTCCGGTCCAGCGTGACCTAACGTAAATGCGTAGTGAGGTAGGGAGGTCACGTGTTACATATATAAAACGCACATTTGCGGACCATTGTAAACAATAAACTGACACAAAGACATTAATTAGTATCAGTTGACATACAACAACGTAGGAACGGTCCTCTTTCAACACACTTGTAAACACTGGGGCGGAGTTTCGCATTCGTCCTCTGTGACCTCTTGACGTATTGCGTGGGGTCACGCTGACGCATCATGACCGGATCTAGACGAAAAGTTGTGGTTTAAAAGAGCATATTTTTTATTTTTCTTGTCAAAAATGACAATCGTTTCGCTAGATAAGACCCTTATGCATCGTTTGGGATCGTTTATAGTCCTTTGAGACTCCGTTGAAAAAAACTGTTAAGTGTTGAGTTAAGTATTAAATGTTGGGCTCTAGTAAAGTCCATCAAAATGAGAAAAATCCTGCAATGTTTTCCTCAAAAAACATAATTTGTTCTCGACTGAACAAAGAAAGACATCAACATTTTGTATGACATGGTGGTGAGTAAATTATCTGGATTTTTCTTTTAAGAAAATTGAATATTCCTTTAAGCACAAACCTTATCATGTCCCTAATACTGATTCATTGCTGTACAAAACTAACAAATCTGTCTACCATAAACAAGCTCTTTATTTAAGAAACTGATCTTACCCTTCCTTGAATTTGGATACCACCATAACAGGACCAAATGATTCTTCTTTGGCGATGAACATGTGATCTTCTACATCAGTAAAAACTGTGGGCTCCATAAAAAAGCCTGTGCACAAATATAAATATACATCCTGAATGTGTTCCTAAATCACTTCCAGGCCATTATTACTGTAATACTATAGTTTTACGATTTTAAGGCTAATGGATGTCTGACTGAATTTGAGGTCCTACCTGCTCTGTCCACCTGTTTCCCCCCATAGACAAGAGTCGCCCCTTCCTTCACACCGATTTCACAGTACTCCACCAGTTTGTCCAAGTGGGCTTTGTGGTTCTGAGGTCCGTGATCTGTGGAACGATCCAAAGGATCTCCAATCTTCATCTTCTTGATCTCCTCAACCTAAGCACAACAATACTGGCCAACTCAGTATCTAGTGCCAATATCAACATTTGGAGAACTTTACACAAACACAACGGGACGATATAAGTGATAAAACGTACCACTTTCCCAATAAACTCGTCGTGTATGGATTCCTCTACAAACAATCTGCCTGCAGCGATGCAATTCTCTCCCTTATTGAAGTAAACAGAACTCATGCCCTGCAGCACACACAGAAATGGACACAGCTGGTTAAAGAAGCAGATAGTTCATTTTATAGCTCATTTGGACTCAAACTATCTGAATCTTTCGGCAGTGGTTTTGTTTTCTCACCATTCTAACTGCCTTGTCCATGTCACAGTCACTGAAGATGATGAGTGGAGATTTACCACCAAGCTCCAGAGAGACCTTCTTCAAGTTACTGACAGCACAGCTGCAACAGGCAATTACATCACTATACAGAATTCTCTTTCAGATATCAATGAACAAAGTATATATCTTGTTAGATTTATCACTTCTTTAAAGGGAACATTGTATGTGAAATTTTAGCTTAAAATACCCCAAAGATAATTTATTACAGCATGTTAAAATTGCCACTTTGTAGGTTTGAGCAAGATTGTGCCATTTTTGGGTCCCTTTATATGCAAATGAGCAGATGAAATGCAAACACTGATGACCATAATGGTGGTTTGTTGAAATTGAAACTCAATCATGTACTCAATTATTTTCTCTCTACTACATAGGAGTGGTGTGGTTGGATAGTGCAGATTAAGGTTCGGTATTATCACAATAAGATCCCCTTCTGACATCACATAGGGAGCGAAACCTGAATAAACTATTTTTTCACATGCTTGCACAGAATGATTTACCAAAACTAAAGTACTGGGTTGATCTTTTTCACGTTTTCTAGGTTGATAGAAGCACTGGTGACATAATTATAACATGGATAAAGTCAGAGTTTCATGATATGTTCCATTTAAATGCAGATAATGAGAAATGTGTTTGTGTAATCTGATAAACAAGACTTACCTTTTCATGATCTGTTTGCCAATGGGAGTGGAGCCAGTAAAACCAAGCTTACGTATATCAGGATGATCGGACATCCTCTGTCCAACCAGACCACCTGAGGGAAAAATACTGTCTAGTCATCAAATAGAAAATAGTGGTTTGTTCATTGACTAACCCCGAGTAAGATAAACAGTGGTATGTGCTACCCATATAGAGGCCATAGCCCTATTCCGACGCAATTAGTTTTACAGGGGGACCTCTGAGAAAATCGTGCTTTTCAGAGGTCCTCTGTGTTTCTAATCCAGTCCGAATCAGCCATGTCTGTGTTTGCCCACAATTTTGTTTAAACACGGTTCTTTTCGTGTTTTCCTGAGTCCCATTCATTCAGATATGGATGTTTATTTTCTATTCAGCAAAATAAAAAAAATTAAATCAAGACGAGCTGAATATCAAACACTGTTAAAGGGATAGTTCAGCCAAAAATTATATTAAACCCATGATTTACTCACCCCCAAGCTGTCCGAGATGCATGTCCAACGTTTTTCAGACAAACACATTTTCAGATATTTTAGAAAATGTCCACGTCCTTCAAGTCCAAAAAATGTGCATCCATCCTTCACAAAATAAATCCAAACGGCTCCAGGATGATAAACAAAGGTCTTCTGAGGAAAATCCGCGCGGTGTTGTTGTAGAAATAAATTTCTTTAAACTACCGGTAGCGCCCCCATCTTAGTCGCGTCCACATTCAAGATCAGAGCTTTACGCAACTTACAGAGGTTACTCTGCTGCTGCTTTATGTCCCCGCCCTCCGAATTTGTCATACTTCACTAATGCCTAGCGTACATCAAAGGATTTTCACAGTCCCAGACTAAAGACCGGCAGTCTTTAGGAATCTAACTGGAGTCTCTGCGCGCTCTCGTCGTCTCGATCGTTAACTGTGAGGTGATGATCTGCAGTCGGCGACCCGATTTATGCCAGTCTTTCTTTAGTCTTTCATATCAAACATGTTTGATATTATCGCAAGTCCCAGCGTAGTCTTGTGACGTAAAACAATTAACAACCAATAAATTAGTTCTCCGAAAACCGGAAACAGGAAGCCATCAGTCACAACAAAGAAACATGTAGACGGACGTGGAAACAGAACGAGCGCCAAGTAGGCGAAAATGGACCGTGGATGAGAGGAGCCCCTTTGTTGAGCGGTGGGCAGAGCAGCCGTGTCTTTTTGATGTAAACTGCCGTTCATACCACGACAGAGTGGAAAAAGAAAAGAAGTGGAGCGATATTGCCGAAAAGCGTGAGCAACGCGTAAGCGGCGCGTGTTTTTTCGGTGCCCATGTTAACAAGCACGTACGCCGTAAGTGTGCAGTCATAAATGTGACGCCAAGTGTGTTTCAAACAGTCATGACTTTGAGCAATTCAAAAGAAAGCAATTAAATATTTAAAAACACCAGAAGACTGCGCTGTCATTCACTCTCTGCCCAGCAAATGAGTCCTCATATACCTTAATAGTCTTCAGAGAAACAGATAACGTACATCTATAAATCTAAATCTTATGCTTAAACTGTTGAAGGGAAACACGATCGACTGCTTCATGCTGTCAATCACTGAGTGAATTTTTTATTTTATCCTAAAACTTAAGAGAAACATATTTAATAATGTGCCATGGGCTTGTTATGTCTATAATTGTGTATTGTGTCTATATATGTCATTACACGAACCAGAACAGCACGAAAACAATGTGGGTTAAACAAATCACAGTTAAATAAATTACACTGACCGTCAAAAACCGTCTTGAAGAGGTTTTGCTCATTAATGCATATAAAATAAAGTAATGTGAACTTGAGATTTTTATACTGTTATTAAACTGCACACGCTGCAAACGCTGTTGAAACCGGCGTACTAATGTTTGATATTGACATTACTGTACAAGAGCACGAATAAAAGACTGAATGAAAAAGAGAAAATCTAGCTTTGCACAAACTGGGAAAATGTAACTAATGCTACCCTATGTAGCCTATGTTCCATTTGCTGAGGTTAAAACACGCAGCATGTCTCTCAGGACACAGTTTGCTGAGACCTCTAAGTGGGAGTGGGGACAAGGCCCTCACTTCTTTTTTCTTTCACTGCAAATGACTGCAATGGCAAAAGCCACAGTAGCTAACTGTAGCTGCTTCTCCTACATTTTACACTATACACTATATATTATATATATATATATATATATATATATATATATATATATATATATATATATATATATATATTATATATATTTTATTATACACTGCTGAGCATGATGGGAGGAATTTGGTGGTAATAAAAAGCTAAAATAATCTTGTTGTAGTCTTGTAAATAGTGTCACTACAAGATTCAGTGTTTGTAAAATCTTTTAGTCTGAGACTAAAAACTGTGAACCGAAGTCTTTAGATGTGAGCTGATAATCTTATAGAGTCTTTTCTAAATCTTTTCAAAGTCTTTAGGTGTACAGAAAGCATTAGAAAAGTGCGTACAGTACGCTTATACTCTCTCCTGAATACAGAGGAGTCTAAGATGGCGGCGCTACCGGAAGCTAGTTATTTTCGTTTATAAAGTTTTAAATATGGATATTTCTACAACAACACTGCGCGGATTGCCCTCAGAAGACCTTTGTTTATCATCCTGGAGCCGTTTGGATTTATTCTGTGATAGAAGGATGCACATTTTTTGGACTTGAAGGATGTGGACCCTGTAACTTCACATTTAATTAACTGAAAGATCTAAAACATTTTCTAAAATATCTGAAAATGTGTTTGTCTGAAAAACGATGGACATATGCATCTCGGAAAGCTTGGGGGTGAGTAAATCATGGGTTTAATATCATTTTTGGCCGAACTATCCCTTTAAGACTGGCCACTGTAATATCAGTATAAGGTAAACTCAACCTTATTTTGTTTAACTCCGGAATGGTAATGCTAATTAATAAAGATACTATTAATCATCATTTCTTCATTTCTTTGGGTTTATTATAAGCAGTCAGTTATAACAAAACACTTAGGCTACTTTAGTAGGATTTGTGTAAGTTATTTTGATTTAATAAAATTAATAAATTACATGTTCTGTAATAATTTTACATTTAAAGCAATAAATCAAACACTACAAACACACGTATCCAGAGCACTTGATCTTCTGCAACGCCCAAACGCATGAAACAGAAACTCCCATCTTTGGAATAGCCTGAGAATTTTAATCCTGTCCGTGGTTGAAACTGAAACATTGTTTGGAAAACTAATCCCATCCGAATAGTGCTAATGTGTATCATTGTATTTACCTGATCCTGGTATAATGTTGATAACTCCCTTTGGGATGCCAGCTTTTACTGTCAGTTCAGCAAACTTTAATGCTGTTAGAGGAGTTACCTGGTAAATCAAGAGAAGAAATGTCACATTTGCATGCATTATTTTTTTTGTCTATTTTATTATACATCATAGGTGTGATTGGCAAAGGACAAAAACGCAGGAAAATATACGACACACCTACCATGACGTGGCGACATACATACGCACGCATAAAATGAAATACAGTTGAAATATAATTTGGGCTCAAAATTTATCGATCTGAGTGGCCAATCATCAATATGCTTGGGCAAGTGCCACCCTGACCATTATGTAGTCTTGCCACTGCATCAGACTGAACAAAATCATCTTGTGCATTTAAAGGTAAATACATCAATGTGGTGCATTTTGAGAGTAAAAATAAGTGACTAAATCTATGAGGATTTTTTTGTTCTTGTACACAAATTTGTGCCCTTTTAGTAAAATCTTTGGTTACATATTGTAATAATAATAATAATAAGGCACACAAACCACATACACAACTTGATAAATGAGATTCGCCATTGGTCAAAACATGTTTAATGTTTATAGAATAATTAGTGGGGGAATTTAATACAGATTAATTATTGATTACAACATTTGATCGCTGAATTTAAAGTGGATACTGTTACATTAAAGTTACTTAATTCAAATGATGCTGTGACTTTCTGGAAAGACAGTCAAGTGCATTTGTCTTATTTTGCATAGTTCTTTTGGTAAAGCATCTAACAGTCAAGAGCTAAGCGTTTCACAAACCAGATCCATGAATGTGTGTGTTTATCATTATATTATTCTGTAATCCCAAGCATTACTGCCCGATTCACAAACCATTAAGAGAAGCAAATGTATGCGTGTGTTCGTCAGGATGACGTTGGATCTGATTTGCGTGGATGTGTGCGTTAACGTATGTGATTACAGTATAATATAATGCAAGCAAACTTTTTGACACAAACGCAACTTTATATTGATATCGCGAGACCGCATTTCACCTCGATGAGAAATCTGATATTTACATTACTGGCATATAGCGGTCTGATTTGAAACGGACAGTTTTGTCAAAGCAGCAAACACCTGGCTGGCTCTCTTAATTTCTTACCACTAAAATGCTGTTTGTCTCTGCCTATTCCTTCCCATGCCCAGCGCCACTGATTTAAGTCCTTTATCAATTAGGTCGTCTTACCTAGGCTTCACTTTTCATCCTGCTGATAAAGTTAACTTGTTATGACTTCTCCGCGCCGCGACCGCGCGGCATCTGCAG
This sequence comes from Paramisgurnus dabryanus, assembly GCF_030506205.2. Taxonomy (NCBI): domain Eukaryota; kingdom Metazoa; phylum Chordata; class Actinopteri; order Cypriniformes; family Cobitidae; genus Paramisgurnus; species Paramisgurnus dabryanus. The sequence goes on from NC_133337.1 coordinate 6,725,798, forward strand.
CTGGATCTCAGCCACACCTCAAAGACCCCTCCCCATTCTAATTCTTATTGGCTAGTTTGTTAGTTTGGTTGAGAGTGAAAGATGTGTCTCATATTATTTGTAGGCGAACGCATTATTTTTTTTATTCGCAGCGAACACCACACGCCGGAGATCCGACTGCAAGCTCTTTAGTGAGCTCTGCTTTGAATGAAGTTCCATCGTGACAAATAAATAGACTATTTGCGGAGTGATATGCGGTCATTTATAACGATGCCTTGCACCCCCCACACACACAAAAAAAATTGGATTTGCATGATTCACGAAAGCCTCATTTTCAGGTCGGAAAAGCCGGAATTCCGGATTTATCCGGAAGAATCACACCCCTGATACATGTCCGCACAGGTGCGTACCTGTGCAGGTTTCAGGACGAGTGTATTTCCAGCTGCCAAACAGGCTGCGCTTTTCCACGCCAACATCATCAGTGGGTAATTCCACGGGATCACTATGGCGCAAACGCTGAGAAACAAAGAAAAATCAGATTGAAGCTTTATCCTGGTTATGTTTAAACAAATACACGAGGACAGAGGTACTCACCCCAAAGGTTCTTTCTTAGTGAAGGTGAGATTGCGGTTGGGTCTGGCCTGATTGATGGGTATCGTCGAGCCCTGTGAATAACAGGATATGACACGTTCGTAACAGGAAGTCACTGAATGAATTAGAAGACAACATAGCGAAAACTCAAACCTGAATCTTGTCGCACCAGCCGGCGAAGTATCTGAAGGTTTGTATGGACATGCCAACGTGTGTTTTCAAAGCCAGCGTGTAAACGGCACCAGAGTCAATTGCCTCGATGGTTGCCAGTTCCTCTTGGTGTTCCTCCATCAGGTCAGCCAGACTGTTCACACACAAAAAAGCTAAACTAACAGATCTTGTAGATGTGTTTGGCTTTTCATAATGCAAATTTGCCACACTGAACCCATAAAGTCAACAAACTCCCCAACACTCAATATGGGCTCCAATCTAAAGATCTTACCGATAAAGCAGCCTGCCCCGGTCTCGAGGGTTCATTTTGCCCCAGGGGCCATCTTCAAAGGCTTCTTTTGCTGCGCTAACCGCTCTGTCTACATCAGCCACTGAAGAATATGATACCTTACAGATCACCTGCAGGACACAGCAGAAACATTAGACTTATCAGAGGTGTATGTGCATGAGTTTGAGATGTTTTTGAACTTACTGAGCCGTCTGTGGGGTTGACTGTGTTGTACGTCTTTCCATCTTCTGCATCTTCAAACCTGCCATTGATGAAACACTGGTAGGGCATCCTCAATGTCATGTTGTTGACATCTTTCGTCACGTAATCAATGACAAGCTCCTCCTCCTGGTCCTCTCCACGCAGGCGTCGTACAAACTTCTGGATGAAGCTCTCAAAGGTAGTGGCCATGTAAACATCTTCGGTCTGAAGCTGAACACCTCCACATTTCTCCTTCACCTCCTCCACCAACCTGAATCAAACAATTGCACACTGTATCAAAACGGAACAAAATAAATATGTACATTTATGCATTTAAGGGATTTAAATTTATCTTTTATCCAAATCAACTTACAGTGCTATTTATTAACCTATTTATTTTATCAGTAGGTGTGCTCCTTGGGATCGAACCTATGACCTTTGCGTTGCTGGTGCAATGCTCTTACACATCCACAACCAATCCCTGAAACAATCAATCACTTTAAACCAACCTAAAACAAACAATATCAGTAAAACAAACCTAAATAAATTTTAATTAAACAAAACCTGAAACCAGGGTTACCCAAACTCGGCCCTGTAGGCGTCCGGCACAGTTTAGCTCCAACCCTTTTCAAACACACCTGAAGCAGCTAATTAAGGGTGTACTCACACTATCCAAATCAAACCAAGCTTGGGCATAGGCGCAGTTTGGTTAATCGCGCCCTGGCCGGGTTGTAGAGGTGGGCTGGAGTGTGATCGCTAATCGCGCCAGAGCCCATTTTCAAAAATAGAGACGTCAATTGCACAACCACTAACCTTCATCTGCCTTTGTTAAAAACCTTATGATGTGCACAGCAGGGTTACGTGAATGTCTACACTGCACACATGACAGGTCAACTAAGCAATATGATGGCATGTGAGAGGGCTGTTTGTCATTGCGCACCAAACGACTCTAGATAAAAACACAGACTTAACATTATGATGGGTTCCAGTGTTAAAGTGCCCATCTTATGGGGTGTTCTTTTGTGTTTCTCGTGCTTCCACACGCATTCAGACTTGAAAAAAAATCCATCCATGCTGTTTTGAGTGAGATACAGGTTTTTGAATGCCCTCTGCCTTGAGTCTCAAATTGCACGGTTTCACAATCAGCTCCGTTGTTACGTACTAGCCTTGTCGTCACATTCCATTAGAATTTTTCCGTCCACTAATCTATATTTCATGGATTATACTTTTTTATTTATTTATTTATTGTTTATTTGACAGGGACGTTGCACAACAAATGTGTTGCACAGACCAGGGGCCGGTTGCATAAAACTTTAAGACTAGTCTTAAAAGTTAGTCATGAATTTTTTTCTTTAAGACTGATCATTACTGTTTTAAGTGTGTTACATATAAAGGTAGATCGGTCTAATTTAAATCCAAATAATAAGACTGATTAGCCCTAACCAATTGCTAGTTAGTCAGAATCATTCTTAAGACGCAGTCTTAATGTCATGACTATGTTTATGCAACCGGCCACAGAAATAGCTTCAAGCTAATTTTCATCTGTAGTCCATGGACAGCGGCAAAGTGACAACAAGTTAATACAGTGTACAATAATCATTTCTACCAATAAGTCCACTCACAGTACAAAATACAAATAAAACACCTATAAAAAGATCATCTCAACAAACGCACTAACTGCAGTATTTACAACTATTAAAATGTACCTACTATAACCCAATTTACCAATTTTTGTGCTAATGACTACAAAACTGCCCATTTTTCAACCACTTTTTAAGGTTAAATTTAAACTGTTGCAATGTAGTACTCTCTCGCATAGTTAAAGGCAATGAGATCCACATTCCTGCTGCTTTTACTGAGAAGCAATTCTGTCCAAAGGTAGAGTACCTAAATTTAACATAACAGTCTCCTCTAGAGGTGGCTCGCGTTGTTCTAATTCCTACCTCTTCACACGATTTTACCAACATTCTCAGGGGCTGTGGTGCCAAATCATGAAAAATGTTATATACTAAACTAACATTCGAAAACAAAATAAAATTTTCAAACGTTAGTAGTCTATATTTCTTCACAATATTACAGTAGTGGTATGAAACAGGTTTTTTGTCTAAAATTTTAAGTGCCTGTTTATACAAGCTTTGGAGCGGCTGTAATACAGAGTTGGTTGCTAAAGACCAAGTTGTGCTGCAATAAGTAAAATGTGACAATATCATTGCATGCATATAAAGCTTAGCTGCATCCGTGCTCATTTGCTGGCGAAGATATCTAAACTAAATTTTACAGTTTTTATCAGTTTGGAAACATGCTTTTTAAATGACAGTGTCCTGTCCAACACCACACCTAAATACTTAACAAACTCTGCTTCGTGAATTCTTGTTCCTTTTACAATAATTTCCGGCGCAGAGTGAGAAGTATTCCTTGTTGAAAAAAACATGCTGACAGTTTTACTATAATTCAAAGTCAAGCATGATTGCTCCATCCATGCTGAAATTTTTTCCATCGCTCCCTGGAACACTGCTGCTGCATTCTGATTTTCTTTTGCATGAACATATATCACAGCATCGTCGGCATACATTTGTACTTGCACATCAGGACAAATAGCCGGAAGATCATTTATATACACACTGAACAAGAGAGGGCCCAAAATGGAGCCTTGTGGCACCCCGACTGGGCAATCTAAGAACGACGACATCGTGCTCTTAACTCTTGTGCAGTGCTTCCTATTATTTAAATAAGATGTAAACCATCGTAATGTCTCATCAGAAATGTTATGAGTGGACAATTTGGATAAGAGGATGTTATGGTTTACCGTGTCAAAAGCTCTTTTCAGATCTAAAAATATAGCCCCCACCACCCCCCCTTTATCCAACATGGCTTTAAGTTGTTCAACAAAATAACAAAGTGCCGTTTCAGTCAAATGATGTTTTCTAAAACCGAACTGAAGTGGATTCAGGGGGTGCTCTCCAAAATTCAAATGATCCATTAGTTGCATGGCCACTACTCTCTCAACTACAGGTAGGATACTCACTGGTCTATAGTTGGCCAGCTCAGCTTTGTCTCCTCCCTTATGCAAAGGTGTAACCACTGCCTTTTTTAGACAGTCTGGGAAGACCGCTTCTCTGATGGATCGATTGATTAACTGAGTAATAGGTTGACATAGGGTGGCAGCATTCCTTCTTATCATACACGAATCTAACCCATAACCATCATTTAACCTCATTTAAGTGAAACACTCGTTTTGTTAAATCTACAGATTTCAGATCCACTGTTCTATTATCAAAAACAACTGCCAATTCATTAACCTGATCCGAATCCGCTGTACCGCCAGCGGCACACTGCATGTGTTTTGGTTGATAACATTGGGAAATACAACAACTTATCATATACATATCATATATCATTAAAAAGCTGAGATTCTTGTGATTTGAACGATGTAAACCATTTTAAGATCCAGTCAACACAGTCAGTGCAATCAGAGTGTTTGTCAAACAACCAACAACCAAAAAACCAGCTACAAAATGTGTATGAAAATGAATAAACTGACCTATGACGCCTTCTTGTAGTCCAAAGATCCATAAAATTCCAACAAAAACGGTGTAGTTACACTCTGAAGGGTCCAGTAAATCCAATTCAGTGAAATATTTAGTCCACAGCACATGTATATGTCAATAAACATCCAAGGAACATAGTAGTATCATTTACAAATAGCCGACAAAGCCACCAAATCTCCGACGCATTCCGTCGTGTAGCGTCTCTTCACTTGTAAACATTGCAGATGTGTTGAAGTCAAAATGGCCGCTGAACTCTGCCCTTTTGATTGACACCTCACTTGAGCGAATAGGTGCTTCTCATAGGTGACAACAGGGAGAAATACACAAGGAACGCCCTTGAGCGAGGATGGGACCGTCCTCTATTTGATTGCCAATAGATTGATCCTGTCGCGTCAGAGTTTGCAAATGACGGGCGTATCTGATAGCCAATAAGATTCTGAAAAGAATGATATGCCGCTTGACTAGAAAGATTCAACCTGTAACCCGATTGGCAGTGCACAAACAATCATTCGTTGGGTTGCGCGCTGTGCGCAAATCCCAGTGGTGACTCGGGGCCGTGCGCTAAAGCTGCTAGTGCTGTGCTAGGAAAGCATTGAGCGTCTAAAAAGTTTTACAATGTCGAAAAGAGCAAGTAAAAGAAACTTTTCACTTGAAGAAGTTGTCGAGCAGTGTACCAGGCGTGAAAGTGATTTGTTGGAGGAAGACGTTTCAGACGAAGAGAGCGTTGTGTTTTGATATCTTGTGCGTGTTTGGTGAGCTCGTGTGTGTTTGTATGCGCTCATGCACAGGTATTTGTGCCTGTATTTGCGTGTGTGTCTGTGTGTGATTCTGCGTTACTTTATGCAAGTAAAATAGAGCTTTGTTTGGGTGCGTGTTGTGATATCTTGTGCGTTTTTGGTGATCTCATGCACGAGTGTGTTTGTATGGGCTCATGCACAGGTATTTGTGCCCGTATTTGCGAGTGTGTGTGTGTCTGTGTGTGTGCTTCTGCGTTACTTTATGCAAGTAAAATAGTAGCATATGCAAGTAAAATAGTAGAATATAGATTATAAATGAAAAAAATATGTGCCTCAATGTTGTCTTATCTGTCCATACAGGTGCATGGGTGGTGTGGACCTTTCCAATGCCCTAATCAGCTATTATAAAGTGATCCACAAAACCAAGAAGTGGTAAAGGCCTTTTTTATCATTTCTTAGACATTGCCATTGTGAATGCCTTCCTGATTTACAAGCATATACCTAAAGGTAAAGGGGAGGTGCCAATGCACCAGAAGGCATTTAGTGAGACACTAGTGAGTTGCTGGTAGCGGCTGCTGACATGCCCGCTCCATCGCCCACTTCACACAGAGCACATCACAAGCCTTTGCATATTAGTGGAGACAGCACCACAGGTCGTCTAAGGTGCAGGCACTGCCATGCAAAGACAACTGTAAAATGTTCTTCATGTGATGTGCCTTTGTGCTTTTTGAAAAGCCGTGAGTGTAATAACGAGTGGCATGTTGCCAATAACCTGTAATATCATTGTAAAATTTCTAAATAGTTTTTTATATACATTGATATATTTAGATTGTGTTTTTTCTAATATTAAAAGTATTTTATTACTATAGAACTTGTTTTGTATCTTTATTTTTACAAGTATAGTTTCAAGAATTTAGTTTTTTCAACACTATAAAGTGTTTATGCTTCATTTACTATGTGTCAGCAATTATTGACAGTAAATTTGGACATGAAATAGAGTAGCTCTAAGTGTAACCTTTCATTAGAGCCCAAAAATATGATTGTACATTGAAGCATTCAAGAAAAACAGCATTTTATGTCAATGCTTACAAAGGGCCATTTGGTGTCTCCAAGTGCCCTTTATAGAAGGCCGCCTAGACATAAACTTGGATAAACATGTGAAAAAGACACATTTTCTAAGATATTGTAATCAAATTTGCTTGGTAAAGCTTTGTAAGGCTTTATGCTATGATCTGAATGTGTTTTCCAGCTAAAAGCTCCCCATTATTAGTCATCTGCAGGCAACTGTTTACAAAAAAAAGTAGGCAGAATATTTTTTTCCCCTCTTTCAGTGTGTTTAATTCTATTACTTTATAACAGTAAGACTTGCAGTGAATCTGACAGTATAGGAACAAACTTCAGAGTCTTACCTTTCAAAAGACATCAAAATCATGCATATACTCCAAAAACTTCAAGAACAGTATGCAATTTACTTTGGGTATGTTTTTTTAGGCGTTTTTGCAAAATATAGCAGCAGCGCCGCTGCTAGCCATTTTGGTGCCCCAAGCATAATTCCTTTATAATGCCCCCCACCCCGACACTGAGAAAAAGAAATGTTTGTTTTTGCCAGTTTAACTTTTTATTACCAAACATATAACTTAATAGCAGAAAGTAAAATCTTCACAGCTTTAGTCAACACACACATTTGAAAGTGCAAACTTTTATAGAATAGCAAAATAGAAAAAAATACCAAACTTAAATAGAATAGCAAAATAAAAAAATATATCTAATCCAGACATGTTTTTCCCAAGTACAATGTCACTTTAAATAAATTACATTAAATAAACAACAATTACAAGAATAGGCTACTCAATATTCTTAATAAAACAAAGATTTAGAGAACTAAGTGTCACAGTAATGTTTGCTTAATATCATACATAATGATGTTTTATATTTTTATATATATTTAACAGTCAGGAATTGTTAGCCTACCATGTGCACTGACTGCTAACGTTAACCTTTACTGAGAAAATATTAACCACGTCACGTCAAAATAAACCACATAATAAACTACTGCTCAATATCTAAAGAAACGCAGAAAGTAACAGCTGCGTCAGTTATTTGTAAAATGCATATGCATAGGTAATGTTTTACAGTAAAATCTCAATTTAGCTTGCACTGAAGTTATAAATTATAACAACATAGTTTGCTAACATAATGTCAGCACCGCAAGTTCGAGGCGCATTACGATTAGCAGCAGCTGCAGCCCATGCGCATTTCCCTTATTTAGGAGTGAATGATAAAACATGATGGATTTACCTGCAAGTGATGCACGGGCATCATCCCGCAGTTTCTTCCTTTTTCCGATCCTGACTCCTGCTGTCTTTTCGGGGCCATTTCCAAAAGTTGCCTACTTAATGGCCATTTCTCAATCCGAAGGCTGCAGCCTGCGCGAGGTCGCATATGCAGGCTGCATACGTCATCAAGCCTGGTTTATTTCAGTTAACTGAACATTACAAAGTCATAAGCATATTACAACAATTTACAATTAACTAGGAATTAAAGTCAAATTTATAATCGTTAATATTACGAAATAAAAACGTTTTGATGATGAATGCAGCCTAGAAATGCGACCTCTGGAGGCTGCAGGCTTCGGATTGAGAAACGGCCTCTGTCAAACTTCGTCAGGCGCCCGCGCGATCAACCGGCACGGACCATCAAAGGCTGGGGGGCATACTTTCTATACTAGAACAATTAAACTATCTCGTTTCCCCTTTTTTGTAACATATACATGTATAAAAAGTGTCTAATAATATTTCTATAGGCGAATGAAATTCTATCAGCATTATTTTTTTTTCTCAGTATTGTATTATTTTTGGTGCCCTCTCAGCACCTGGTGCCCTACGCACAGCGCGTGATGCGCATTATGAGAGCGGCGGGGCTGTATAGCAGGACTGCAAAGGGGTTTAACAGAATCTTTAAAAAAAAATATTAAAAGCACTAGCTACCTTTGATTCATCTTGCGTTAAAACATTGTTTATTTTAATTTCATAACATTTCTGAGACATTTTTTTCCGAGAAATAGTATTAATGTGCTTCCAAACCAAATGATTGTTTCCTTTAGCTTGTGTTATCAAATCAATAAAAAAGTTTGCCTTCGAAATTCTTAATTCTTTCACTACTTTATTTCTGTAGTCCTTAAATAGACGCATGTCATTTTCAATTTTCGATTTTAAAGCCTTTTTAAGTAGAAAATCTCTTCACCTCATCAAATTCCAAATCTCTTTTGTCAACCAGGGTAAATTTACTTTTTTTTTCAAGTTAACACACTTTTTAATAAATTTCACTTTAACATTATTAATTAAATCTAAAAAGCTCCCACAAAATGGGCCTATTTCATCATTAAGATTCAAAATATTCCAGTCAACCTTCTCCAACTCCTGATCAAAATGTACCAAGTCTTTATTGGGTATTTTATAAAAAGTATCTTTCTTTGTCCTAAATGTAAATCTATTTTTGTTTAATTTCCTTACTATAAGAACTAAATTATGATCTGACATACCTGTAATAAAATTTAAAGATTTTATAATTCTGTCAGATTTATTTGAAAATACCAGGTCAATTTGTGTTTTAGATGTTTTAGTTATCCTTGTCGGTCCTTTTATTAGCTGTTCAAAATTATAAAGACCAGTTATTTCCTTTAACCTTTTCCTACTGTTTTTATCTATCCAATTAACATTAAAATCCCCTAGTACAATTACTTCTTTACCAAGAGTATTTAATTCTTTTAAAATCCCCTTAAATGATGTATAAAATGTAACATCAGCAGAAGGTGGTCTATAGAACCCAGCTACAATAAATGACATCTGAGGTGACACATTAATAGTTAAAGCAATACATTCAATCTCTACGTCAACTTTATCTTACACATTAATCTGTTGGCATTGTAAATGCTCTTTAACATAAAACAATAGTCCAACACCTCTTCCAATAGGCCTATCCCTTCCAAATATGCTATAGCCTGGAATGCCGTAGGCAGCTTGTGGAGATGCCTTTGTTAACCAGGTCTCCGATAGACCAAGTTCGAGTCAGTAAGCAGTTTTTCCACCTGATCGATTTTAGTGGAGATACTCCTAACATTTAAATGTCCCCCCAGCAGACCTTTAGGTTTCGATTTAGCGTCCCAGATAACTTTAGCGTGGTTGAGTGTCTGAAAGAGTTTCAAGTCATACCTTCGTAACGACGGTTTTAAATGATGTAGAAAACTTCTCTTTTGACATAGATTGATACGTTCTGTGGCATTTCTCCACCGCGTGCTCCCCGCCGCTCCACTTCGTTCTCCCTCGACGCCTCGGCTGCTGTATCCCTGCTGAACCAACTCCAAACTAGGCTGTTCGTTTATTCCTCCTTCGCACCCTTGATCCTCGAGTAGTGCACTATCCACCAGGCTCGGACTGGCAATCTGTACAACCGTGGCAAATGCCCGGTGGGCCGGTCGACATGTGGGCCGGTGGCCTCCGAGATTTTTTTTTTTAATGCCAAAATGTTTAAGTTATTTATTTTCAGCCCGTCATGTATAGATGCAGTTGCATTTGGCTTGGGGGGCGGGTGACAGGTAAATATTTTCGGCCTCTTCATGACAGGTTCAGTGTGTGTTATGATCGCGCCCCCCTGCCCCACCCCTCAAGTGGATTTGTCCAAGCAGCCGCGAGGTTCATGGGGAAATTTACAGTGATAGATAGCGCATCATTTAACCTTGCACTTAAGAATAATCATTATGGACAATAGAGGCTCCAAAAAGAAGAAAGGGGGAGCGGAGAAGATCCGCGAGAAAAAGTCGCTCAGGTAGGCTATATTAACACCCGCCCAAGTATATCTGGCATAACTTTTTTTTTGTTCTTCCGTGATAATGACACTATTTGATAATAACATTTGCATGTGAGCACGTCTCTCTTCCAACAAGTTTGGTATGCGTTCGCATGCTCTCTGTTTCTCGATGAAGTGTGAGCCGAGGCAAGCTCAGTGTCACATTGTGTCCATGTTTCTGAACTTGAGCAGAGTTGGGTCTGGGTCAGTCCCAGTTTAATTAATTACTTCGGGTCCTGGGTCTGATCAACCAGCCGTGATCAGAGTCAGTAGACGCTAATGCGTTAAAGCGCAGTCTCAAGCCTGCCTCTGGTTTCTATGGCTATAGCAACTGGCTCTTGTTTTAAAAGTCACGATGCACTTTCTTTCTCCTATTTTTATAAATATTATTAATGAACCATCTTTGCTTTCTGAGCAAACATTTTAGATATAAGAGAGGGAGATGGTAGCAAATAAGCAAAGGTAATGTCAAGCCCATTGCACTGAACGAGCAATTATAGCTCAAATGAGCAAACAGTCCTTATAAGCTGACTCAAGATATAAAAACGCAAAGCTTTAAAGTAAAGTCACCCGTCACAGTGACAGCAAGTAGAATTTTGAATCTGACATAACGAGTGGATTAAGCTCTTTTAATCTGCAAGAGAGGGATAGAAAGAGAGGCACTACTGCTTCTGCTCTATCTAATAAAAAGTGAAGAAAGCTACATAAGCCATTTTAACACCGGTCACATTTATAAGCTATAGAGCTGCACTGTCTATCATCAATATACTTTACATATTATTGTATTCAGTAGAGTTTGATAAAAGGGGTCATCTACACAAGTATTGCTTCATATATCAGTGCAAAAATAGTAAAGTGTTTTTGTGGTGCTTTGACAAAAAGTATCAGCTCTGAATTTTAAATATACTGTGAAATTAATATAAATGTTCAATAAATCAAAGCATTGGGTTAGGTCACACAATAGCCTACTAGTTATTTTTCACACGTATAGTAAACCATTTTTTGTCGGTGGGTAATAATGATTGCCTTTTTCACCTGCTACCACCACAATTATATTTCAGATCTGTGGGAAATACCTCATTTAGTCTTTACATTGTAGCTAAATGTTTGAGTTCAGTTTATGAAGTGTTGCTACAACATGACTCTTATTCAGCATAATACTGTGTGTTTGTTATTTATGGGGGGAATCAGGGGGTGATTTTGGTATCAGTGGGCTTGTGTGTGGAGGGGGGGGGGTGTCGTCGGTCCAGTGGTGGGCTGTTCCACGAGAAAATTGCCAGGGCCGAATTTTGTTCCCAGTCCGACCCTGCTATCCGCTGTACACATATTCTGCCCAGTGAACCCAAAACACAAATCTCCATGCCTCGATTGACTAGGTAAATCCAGGAAAAAATGCTCGTCGACATTTGATCCAGCCGGGTGGGCGCACACCACGTCGTCACAGCCCGTCACTTTGTCAAAATCGCCGCTGTTGGAGAAAGGGCCTGGGCATTGATGAACGTCTCCCGATAACAGGAGACACAGGATAATAATCAGCGTTCCACCTTGCGAACTTCGCACAGGCTGTTTTTTAAGTCTTTTTTTCAATGAAGTCAGGAGGGTCGGAAATATGAAAGTGGTAGCCACAATAGTCTTCCTGTAGCCAAAATGCTTTCCCCCAAACTTGATGGAAACATTTGCCTCCTCCTGGTTACTATATCCATTTAGATTTAGTTTCAAATGCCATACTTGTTCGCCACACTTTGGAACTGATAGTGTTAGAATAAACCCATAAAGCAGAAATGCCCACAGCACACCAAACCTACTGCACCTGCCTGCCGCCATGATGTTTGATGTTATACGCATTTGTGGACAAAAATGTTCATTGGATGTATTCTATTGGATGGTTTTCATGGATTATTCACACATCTGAAACAGACTGGATTCGATTTGTGATCGTTATATCAACACGAAGGTAAGGAGTCACGTTTATATTCTGCATGTTGTCATCTGGACTTCTGTCACAAAATACTACATTTATGATGCTAGAGCATCTGTATCTCAAAACTGAGACCATACACTGATGCTAAACCCGTAAGTTATACCTTTTAAACGATGTATAGTAATGTTAATATTATTAATGTTTGTAGACAGTAGGCTATATAGATTTTGTTAGCAGCATTAAAAAACTGACGTCATCCCGCCCACGAATTGGTGCACGTCGAGAGGGTGAACTTGTGTGTGTGTTTTAGCAGTCATTTGCCATTGACACTGACGAGGTGGCTTACCGCTATGCTAGTTAGTTTGCAGCGTGGTTTCTCCTGCAAAGCCAGTGACCAGCTACCATACTTTTCGAATGTTAAAAGAAATATTTAACTGCTTTATTTTACAATTCTACATGAACTAACTAAGTAATAGTGTTTTGCCAAACTAAAAGTGTTTTGCCAAACTAACCAAGACCAGGCCTTATGGACCCAGCTTTTCTGACGAGCTTAACGTCCCCAAGATACGGCGGACCCCCGCTAGCTTCTAGCAATTGGCATGCTGTCCACAAGCAGTATATATCCCCTGCCGGGTCAAAATTTCTGTAATTTGCGAAAATAATGCGTTTGAAAATGTTTTATAATGGGAATATGTAAGCATTGTCCAGGGAATATGAGTGTATTCTTGAGACTGCTACATCACATCACAATTTACTCTCGAATCATTATGTGTAATAAGTTTTTTTCTCCTGGAATGTACTTATTAGTGATACTTTTTTGCTTGATTTGTCTGTTGGCAATACATAAACCGTTAATAATAATAATATATAAAAATAATAATACAGTATGGTCTATACTGCCATTGCGCATGCGCACATGATGTTAGTAGTGGGGCGTGGCCAAAGGAGCAGCAGCTCATAAATATGTAATGACCACCTCAAAACGGCACAATCTGAAATGCACTGAAACAGAGGCTCCTAGAGAAGCTATTTCGAGCAAACAACTTTTGAAACATGTTTTATGTAACTCATACACCTATTTAAAGGAACAGTATGTAAGAAATTTATATCAATTACTCATAAAATGGCCCTGATATGTCACTAGACATTAAGAAATCATTTTCGTTTCAATTATTTATATCACTGACAACAGTGGTCCGGCCAGGATATTGTCATTTAAAAAGTGGAGTTGCAGCCCTCAACTGATGTTTATGTTGTCATTTTGTGTATTGGCCACCAGCTGTGTGATTGCAGTACCAGTTTTAGCCACAAGTTTTGTGATTGAAATACCAGTTTTGGTCACAGTCCTACATACTGTTCTTTTAAAGCAACACTATGTAGTTTCAATGTAAAAATGACTTACAGCTCCCCATGTGGTTGAAAAGCGCAACAGTGCCTGGTATCAGACACTATTCTGCAGGCAGGGGGAGGGGCGGGGCTGTGTTTCCTACCCTCCACCGCCACTTTCAGAGTGTGCTTGTAGCAGCTAGGAGGCTGCTCAGGTTGCAGCAACAGTACAATTTGTCCAGTTAAAAGTTGTTCTATCACTGAAATAATTTTAGAGACATTATTTAAATGTAAAAAAAACTACATAGTGTTGCTTTAACTTGTGGAAAAGGAGGCATAATATGGGCACTAAGGTCTTAGCCTACTAAGCTTACCATCACATTGAACCAAACCTTAATCAAAAAATAAAAGTGAACCAAACCTGAATCAAACAATCACAGTGAACTAAAATTAAATTAAACAATCACATTAAAACAAACCTGAATCAAACAATCACATTGACCTAAACTTGAATCAAACAATCACATTAAACCGAATCTAAATCAAACAATCACAGTGAATCAAATCTTAATCAAACAATCACATTAAACCAAACCTGAATCAAACAATAACAGTGAACCAAACCTGAATCAAACAATAACAGTGAACCAAACCTGAATCAAACAATTACATTGAACCAAACCTGAATCAAACAATCACTGACAGTGAACTAAAATTGAATCAAACAATCACATTAAACCAAACCTGAAACAAACAATCACATTGACCTAAACTTGAATCAAACAATCACATTAAACCAAACCTGAATCAAACAATCACACTGAACCAAACCTGAATCAAACAATCACAGTGAATCAAATCTGAATCAAACAATCACATTGAACCAAACCTGAATCAAACAATCACATTAAATTAAACACAAATCAAACAATCACAGTGAACTTAACTTGAATTAAACAATCACATTTAACTAAACCTAACATTAACAATCAAAACAATCACACTGAACCAAAACTGAACAGATCATACTGAACCAAACCTAAATCAACCAGATTGAACCAAACCACATTGAATCAAATAATCACAGTGAACAAAACCAAAATATATCACACCTGAAACAAAAATCACATTAAACTAAACCTGAATCAATCACACTGAAATAAACCTAAACCAAACATTGAGTGTGTTTACATATTCACAGTCTTACGCCGATTATGCTTAATAAACTGATAACGTGTGGGGCCATGTAAATGCTTAAAATGGTTTTCTTTAATCAGGGAAAGCCCATAAATGGCGTAAGCAAAAAACGATCGGCACAGGTAGTTTTTTGCTCATTACCCCGATTTCACATTGCATGTGGACACCTTAACCGGCTTACTTGCAGTTTTGGTTATGTGCACATGTCTCCAAGTGTGAAAGATAAACGTCTCACACGGAAGTCACTGCCTGTGAGAAACCTGAATAATTTCTAAAACCCATGTAAATTCATTTTTTCTGCATAGCCGGTTTATTGATTAGCAGGTAAACGCATGAAAACAGCTTTCTATAATAAGCTGATTTTTGGTAGTTATCCAGTTATTCTGTGCATGTAAACGCACTCATTCACAGTGAACCAAACCTATATTGAGCAACCCCTTTAATCATAAATTTAAATAAATCATTTTATATGGTGATAACAAAGGGTGTTCTGAGTGGTTACTTACAAAAGAGCCCATTCCCATAGCACTGTATGTTTATTCATCTAAAACTCCCACAAATAAATGGGATAATTTCATTTTGTTCCGCCAATGTTCTTTTTTTTTCAAAAACCTAAGGTAAAACAAAAGTTCACACCTACCTGACCACATCCATTGACCCAGCTCCTGACTTAAAGAAATCTGTTGTTTCTTCAATACTTGGAACGTTGCTCAGAATGCCTTTCCAGATCGCCTAGACATTCATAAAACAAAAGGCAAATTTTATAATTGTTTTATAATAGTATGTATAGGACTTCCGGGAAGATGGCGGCGTGAGAAGTCGTAAAGTTTCTGCTCCGCACATTTCTTACCAATTAACGGCTTATTTAGCACTTATTGAGTGACACAGTTTGAAAATACCACTCGCAAGCCTTAACAGAAAAACATGCCTAGACACAATACTAAAAAAACAAATGAAAATACTGAGGATGCAGGTGATACACAGAGTGTGGACGAGACTGCCGTCTGCAGAGGTGATATAAGGGATCTCCTAGGCGGTATTCGATCCGAGGTAGCTGCGCTCAGAGTTGAGATTCTAGCAGAGCTCAAATCATCTATTTCTGCGGTGAAAACTTCACTACTAGAACAAGAAACAAAGCTAAAAGATGTGGAAGACTCTCTTACCGACGTGGATGGTCGTGTTACTGCCCTGGAATCTATGTGCTCAACGCTGTCGAAAGATAATGAAAAGCTGAGGGCCAAAATCGACGATCTGGAGAATCGGTCTAGAAGAAATAACGTCCGTGTGATTGGTATTCCCGAGGGATCCGAAGGTACGCATCCCTCTGCATTTATTGAAGAAATGTTACTCGAAGTATTTGGGGACCAGAGTTTTGCCAAGAAACCGGAGGTGGACAGAGCTCATCGCTCCCTAGCCCCACCGCCGAAAGCTAATCAAGCTCCCAGACCGTTCATCGTGCGATTACATCATTATCAGACGAGGGAACTTATTCTTCGTTTGGCACGAGGAAGGGGACAGGTGTTGTACAAAGGATCGCGTATACACTTCTATCCCGATGTCAGCGCTGAAGTCGCAAAGCGGAGAGCAGCTTTTAACCAGGTCAAAGCTCAGCTCAGAGGAGCCGGAATTGAATTCGGCTTGCTTTTCCCAGCACGGCTACGGATCAATCATGACGGAACAAGACATTTCTTTGACTGTCCACAACGGGCTTTGGAATTTGTGAAGGGAATTGTCCCCTCATCCGCAAGTAAATAGGAGCGATCATCGCGTCTGAGTCTGTGCCTGTCTGTTCGGCTCGAGTAACCTTTCAAGACACGCTTTACGTTATGCGATGGAAATTGAGAAACTCATTTTAGTTTGAACTGATCCACACCCCTAGTGTCACACTTAAAATGTGTGTTTTTCTTTTTGCTGTTGGTGTTTTTGATGACAATTTAGTTCATAGGGAGCAGAAACTAGAGCTGGTGAGTTATGGTTCTTAGTATACCAGCGAATGTTTGCTGTTTGAGGGTGTTAATATGTCGTTTGCGACGAGGGTGGGGGGGAGGTGGGGATAATTGCACGGCCTTTTTTCTTTCTATTTTTTTCTCTTTTTTTTAATATTGTCCGGATTCAATGTACACACATGGTTTGCTATAACAGATTACATACTATTTTCTTTACTACTTAGAACAACACATTGAAAATATGTCCAAGTTCAAAAATGTTGATATTAATTTTGTAACCTGGAACGTAAAAGGCATGAACAATGTCATTAAAAGAAACAAGATTTTCTCTCACTTACGGCAACTCGGCGCAGACATAGCTTTTTTACAGGAAACCCATATCCTTAACTCAGATGTAATCAAACTAAGACGGAGCTGGGGAGGTCAGGTATTTCACTCGAGTTTTAACGCAAAAGGTAGAGGTACGGCTATCCTCATTAGAAAGGGCATCTCCTTCACTAGTGAAAAGGTTATCAGTGACTCCGCTGGTCGTTTTGTTATTGTTACAGGCCGCTTGCTGGACAAACGAGTAATTTTGGTTAACATTTATGCCCCAAACTTTGATGACAGTAATTTTTTCACCAAGGTCTTTACATCTATTCCACCAGCTGACGATTACGCATTAATAATAGGTGGAGACTTCAATTGTGTTTTAAACACGTCACTGGATAGATCCTCCTCTAAAGCTATACAGCCTTCCAAGGCAGCCACAAATATTAAAAATCTCTGTGATCAATTTGGATTATTAGACCCCTGGAGATTTATTTTTCCTTCTACCAAAACATTTTCCTTTTTTTCTCCTGTTCATCACTCTTATAGCCGCATTGATTTTTTTTTAGTTGAAAAGAGTCTTATGCCCTTTATTTCATCTAGTATGTACCATAGCATTGTCATCTCTGACCACGCCCCCTCCTCTTTTGTGCTGAAATTACCAACTCAACATTCATCTTTTAAACCGTGGAGATTAAATTCGCTACTTCTGGCAGATGAAGGATTCATCACTTACTTAACCAATGAGATTCATATTTACCTGGAGTTAAATGACAAACCCGATATATCTAGGAGTACATTGTGGGAAGCATTAAAAGCATACTTGCGGGGCAAAATTATATCCTTCTCTTCCTATAACAAGAAACAAGAACTCTTAAAGCTTAAGGATATCTCAGAAGCCTTAAACAGGCTTGATGAACAATATGCCATCTCTCCTAGCCCCCCCTTGTATAAAGAAAGATTAAACCTACAATCAAAATATAATTTGTTGTCTACTAAAGAAGAAGAAAAGAGGTTATTAAAAACTCGCCATTCATTTTACGAATTTGGGGACAAAGCCAGTAAATTATTAGCTTTTCAATCTCGCCAATCAATTAATTCAAGAACAATTACCTGTATTAAGACCCCCTCTGGGTCCATGGCATATACTCTAAAGGATATTAATGATAGCTTTGTCCATTTCTACTCCAACCTATATACTTCAGAGTACCCTAATGATTCTGCAACTTTAGAGTCCTTCTTTAATAAAATAAGCTTACCCACTATTAATTCAGAAGCTCACTCTGAATTGGGCAGACCCATAGATGCAGCCGAAATCACAGAAGCTATTGCGGCAATGCAGAGTAATAAAGCTCCGGGGCCCGATGGCTTCCCGATAGAATTTTTTAAGAAGTTTGCAGCTTTACTGGGCCCACTTCTTATGGCAGTTTACAACGAATCTTTTAATAAAGGTACTCTTCCCTTAACGCTTATGCAAGCTTCAATTTCCCTTATCCCTAAAGAAGGCAAAGATCCCACTTTATGCGAATCATACAGACCAATTTCGCTTTTGAATGCAGATTTCAAAATTCTATCGAAAATCCTCGCGCTACGGATAGAATCCATTCTTCCTATTATAATCTCAAATGATCAAACAGGATTTATCCGAGGGCGTAACCCCTTTAATAATTTACGACGCTTATATAATGTAATTTACACAAACTCTCCCCCAGGTAACCATGAAGCAGTGATCTCTCTTGACGCCGAAAAGGCGTTCGATAGAGTGGAGTGGAAATACCTTTTTGCTACACTCAAACAGTTTGGTTTCCCTCCAGACCTTGTCTCATGGGTTAAACTGTTATACACCTCCCCAGTTGCCTCAGTGTGCACAAACAATGTACACTCAGGGTTCTTCTCCTTACAACGGGGCACCCGGCAAGGATGCCCTCTCTCTCCCTTGTTATTCGCTATATCAATTGAACCCCTAGCTGCTGCACTCCGTCAGTCTTCTAATTTCAAAGGAATTACGCGTTATGGTATAGAGCATAAAATTTCTTTATATGCGGACGATGTCTTGTTATATGTAACAAACCCAACTGCCTCAATACCTGAAATTGTTTCACTTCTAAAAGAGTTTGGCAATTTCTCTGGCTATAAGCTTAACATGAGTAAAAGTGAATATTTCCCAATTACTCCAATCTCCCCTAAAGACTCCTCCTCTATTCCATTTAGAATAGTACATGAAGGCTTTAAATACTTGGGTGTTCAAGTAACAAGATCATTTTATAATTTGTTTAAGGCCAATTTTTGCCCACTTTTGGATAAATGTAAAAAAGATCTTGTTAGATGGTCTTCTCTTCCTTTGTCTTTAGCAGGTCGTACCAACCTAATCAAAATGTCTGTCCTTCCTCGGTTTCTTTATTTATTTTCAAATATCCCTATTTTTATTAGGAAAGCTTTTTTTACTAAATTGGATAGCTTAATTACATCCTTCCTGTGGGAGAATAAAACTCCGCGCATTAGGAAGACTTTTTTACAGAGATTAAAATCCCAAGGAGGGATGGCACTACCTAATTTCTTATTTTATTATTGGGCAAGTAACATTCAGAAAATCATTTATTGGCTATCTGATGTAGATTCTCCGAACACCCCTTTGTGGGTGCGAGGGGAACAATCTTGTACTAATTTTAAACTTAGCTCAATAGTATGCTCTTCACTCCCCCTATTGGTAAAAAATTATATATCCTCTCCTAATCCTGTACTGGCTCACACTCTAAAAATTTGGGTCCAATTTAGAAGACATTTTGGTTTACAATCAGCTTCTATTCTAGGGCCCATTGTATCTAACTGTCTATTCCCTCCATCCTATATGGACTCAGCTTTTTGTCTCTGGGAAGAGAAGGGAATTAGGCATCTGAAAGATCTATATTTGGATAATACTTTTCGTTCTTTTGAAGATCTTAGAAGTCATTTTGCATTACCTAGACCCCACTTTTTTAGATTCCTGCAGATTAGGAGTTTCGTAAAAAAGTTTTTTGTCTCCTTTCCAAGTATACCACCTTCTTCTCCTATTGAAACACTGCTTGATCTGAGTCCCCATGGTAGGGGACTCATTTCAAGCATATACTCTATTATAACATCTATAAATCCACAGAACATTGACAATATTCGTAATGCCTGGCAAAGTGAGTTGGGCAAAGAAATTGCAGACGGAGAATGGGAAAATGCTTTAAGACAGGTGCACTCCTCCTCATCTTGTGCTAGGCATGGATTAATTCAATTTAAGGTACTGCACAGGCTCCATTTTACCAACTCCAAACTAGCCAAGATTTACCCCGATGTTAGCCCTGCCTGCAGCAGATGCTCGCAATCTCCGGCCACATCTGCCCACATGTTCTGGTTGTGTCCTCTTTTAATTGAATTCTGGAAGGGAATTTTTGATTCGTATAATCATATATATAGTATTCAGTTTGATCCGGATCCTTTAATGGCCATTTTTGGAGTTATACCTGAGGGTATTACAGTCAGCAATGACATTTGCTCTGTCATAGCCTTCACCACACTTCTGGCGAGACGTCTAATATTGTTCCATTGGAAAAGGAAAGACCCTCCTACACATAGTAACTGGATAAAGGAAGTAATGTCACACATTCAATTGGAAAAGATCAAATACGCTGTTCGGGGTTCAACACGCAAGTTTCATAGCATATGGTCCCCCTTTATACGATATTTTGAAGGGCTCCCCAGCCTCTAAGGTAGTAACTATTTACCTTAACACTTCCTTCTTTATGCTCCATCTTTCCATACTTGTACACAAGTATTTTTATTTTATTTTATTATTATTATTTCTTTCTTATTAACTGCCATTAAGCTCACTATCTATGTTATGCATCTACCCATTAATGTGAATATTATGCCTTAACGCTCCTCTTCTCACAAAGCAGTTACCATTTAAATAACTTCAATATGTATTCTGGACTTGTACTCTCAATGTTTGTATATGTTTCTTATGTAGGGTTGTTTTCCCTTTTGTTTTGTTTTTTTTTGTTTTTTTTTTTTGTTTTTTTTTCTTAAAGTCGTGTGTAAGCGGGGGAAGGGAAGGGTAGGATGTGTTGTTGTTAATGTAATGTAATTGTACCTGTAAAACTTAATAAAAAGTATTTAAACATAATAGTATGTATATAATGGTGTAAAAAGTGATTATACACACACACCTTGATCTCCTCAGCCATCTTCTTCTCTTCATCTGTGAGCTCCAAGCTGGTGGTCTCCTCTGAGGAGAAGTATTTGGATGCAGGAATCATCTTTCCATCCTCAAACTGCAGATTCTTTACCTGGAGCTACACAGACATTAAAAATGAATAACTATTAATCTTAACTCTTTATTTTGACTTTTTAGTACAGAAAAATTTAAATAAATTATAAATACAATAATGACCGAAGACTTACCGCTTTTCCATCAGACCCGAAAAGAACAAGCCCTGATTTGGTGATGAGTCCAGGTTGGGATGCCCCCTCCACCTCTACTGCCTGACCATCTGGCACTGACCCGCTTAACATTGATGAGCTGTACAATGTTACGGGCTACACAACACAGCACACAGCATCCATGATTAGAAATAAAAGGAAAGTAGATGGAGACCACGGACAGCTGTGGTCACCATTCACTTCATTGTATAGAAAAACCTTTAAGCGTAACCCAATATTCACTCACATGTCAAGATTTACAATGCATTGTGATGGATGAGGTTTCAAGCATTTTTAAGAGAGGTTTACTTGTGTGTATCAGCATACAGAAGTGTGTGTTTCAGTGTTTAGAAATCGCACCTTTCCATCGATATTGACCCAAGCACCTGGAACTTTATCATGTCCTCGGATCCAGTTATGGATGGCCTGTGCTGACTGGGTCATATTGACCTTAAAGAGGGAAAGAGATAAAGAAAGAGGTCAAGATAATGAGGAAGTATATGAAAACATCAACACATGCACGCCTAAACTTATTGGTAATGCAGCTTACATATAATGCAACCTCTAAAAAAACAGTCTAATACCTTTTGAAAACAATTTGAGAAGATACCAGAGGTCTCTCGTGTCTCTTTACCGGAAGGGTACATCTGTGTGCGTCTTACCTTGGCATTGGATTTCTTCTGGATGCCCTCATAACTTGCTCCCTCTTCAGACTGAGGGATCTTAGGAGCTGTGCCGTCCGCAATTAGCTGTACTGCTTCAACCTGTTTGAACACAACACATTTTGAAGAGTACATTACACTATTACATTATCTTACAAATCAATCTGAGTCAAAATTAAAGTGTAGTTTGTTTAAAAGTGTCATGTTCATTGTTACCATGGCCTTAATGCCCTCTGGAAACAGGAAGCGGTTATAAAGGGTGTCCACAGTATCGTTGGGATCTACTGCACATTCCCGTTGCAGGAGGATGGGTCCGGTGTCCAAACCATCATCACCCCAGAAGATACTAAATCCTGCTTTCTTATCACCCTCAATTAATGTCCTATAAACACAGACCATGCATTTAAATAAGCATACAACCACTTTAATGCATTTTTTTTATTGAATCATAGGTTATATGTACATCTCAAACACATGTGACCCACCAGTTGATGGAGGAGGCCCCTCTGTGTCTGGGCAGGATGGATGGGTGGTAAATGATCGAGCCATATTTGGGAAAGTCAATCACATTCATAGGTATAAACTGGGAGCAGAAGGGCATAACGTTCAGCTCAGCGCCCACAGACTTGTACGCCTCCACCACCTCTGGGATGGGCTCCCCCTTCAGCCGCCAGCGCGGGAACTTAAACACAGGCGTCCCGTCCTTCTCCGCCACTGCCGCTGGAGGTCAGAGAGAAGACAGAGACCAGTTATGTAAGCTATGTGATATATCACCTGCTATATTCACATTTCAAAGAACAGAGAATGCTTATCAAATCAATATTAGAGGTACTCGAGTCATTGACCTTGGCTTTTTTATTTATAAAAGATATCTACTGTATAAATGTATTATTCATTAACTGCTAGTGTTGGCACAGGTGTATTAGTTTCAAGGGACCAAGTAGTTTAACTGAAATGGTGCCAAAGTGGCTACGGTGGTAAGTTGCACTTGTCATTCCTAGAATTTACTTGTTAAAGAAGAACATTGATAATTGTTTAAGTAGTCACAAAACAGAAGCGGCCTCAACTAGTCAGGGTGTAGTTTTACAGACAAGGCTTAGCTAAAGCCAGGACTAGGTCTTAGTTCAATTAAGCTGTTTAAGCACACTGTAAACCCGAATGCTCAAAGTAATTAATTGTATTTAGTACTGTTAAATTAAATCATTACAATTAGTTCAAATTAATTAACCTTTTTGAGTATTTAGAACTTTCAGATATTTATGAGTTTGTAAAAATTAAACTTTTTAAGTTAGATGAATACATGTTGTTTTTTAATTTGCACTAACTGTCTCTTTAATGTACTCCAACTTAAAATCCCTCAGTTTAGAGATTTTGCGTCTGACGTTATCCGTGTTCACGTAAGCTGCTTGCGTTGAGTTCTTCTCCTCAAGATGACGGATCGGTCGCTTCATCCGGTGCTGTAAGTATCACCTCAATGTATCAATTCTAAAGGCCATTATGTTTACTTTTCATGTACGTAATTGTGTTTAACAGTTAGATGTGATGTAAATATGATATTTTTAGATGCGTTGTCACATTGTTGCTGTCTTTTGTGAGTTATGCCAACACATCCTCACCCCATTTCGTCAATATTTGACGACACTTGACCATTCGTCATATATTGACGTGAAGGGTATACCTTTCGCGTCATTTTTTGACGAACTGGGGACTTCAATACTATTACGTCCGTTGCATTCTCTTTCCTATTTTATTACCATTTGCGCGTCGGTTTAGGGTTAGATTACGCAAAATTAAACAGTGTACGCGAAATTAAACAGTGTACGCGAAATTAAACAGTTGTCACCTGGCGTTGGGGTTAGAAACAGTTGTCACCTGGCGTTGGGGTTAGAGTTAGGTTTGGGTAGGGATGTCATTATGTAAATCTAACCCTAAACCGACGCGCAAATGGTAATAAAATAGGAAAGAGAATGCAACGGACGTAATAGTATTGAAGTCCCCAGTTCGTCAAAAAATGACGCGAAAGGTATACCCTTCACGTCAATATATGACGAATGGTCAAGTGTCGTCAAATATTGACGAAATGGGGTGAGGATGGGTTGGTTATGCCATATTTGGCTAGGGAATTTAGCGACTGCAGTACTGGAAGATTCCAGTAGGGGGCGTTTGCTACCTGTTTATTTTTAGATCCTGCTTGCTATTTCTGTTTGAATCATAATGTTTAACCATGTAAATGTTTCTTTTCAGATTTCAAATAAGATGATAGACTGGGAGTGCAGGGTGTAAAAAGATGAATCGTTCAAGACTCCACCTCCTCAGACACCACAGACTAGAACATAGACACTGCTCAAAAATAAGTCCACTTCCATGTATGTATCCTGATTGCCCCTGCATGTTTCACACATTCGGTGAACTCAAAAGTCACCTGTGTAGAAGCCATGTAACGGATAATTCCTAATAAGTGATGTACTAAATTCTGGCAGCATCATTTTCATGTTCTTAATCTTTTTTGTTCCTGATTTTTTAGCTTCTGAAGATTCTGAAGTGCACATTGAGAAAGAGCCACTGGAGCAATATACGGTTGTGTGTTACAGCTCTAATGGCCAAATGCATAGTGACCCAGTGAATTTCTCTGTTGTTCTTGAGGACGAATTGGTCACCACCCACAACCAACTTCCAGAGGCCTTTCTTGTCCTGTTTGGATTCCTGTATGCTTTTCACATACATATTCCTAAAGGACTTGCAAAAACATTTGTATTTGTGCAAAAAACTTTTGCTTGGCATGGAAGGTGGGAAACTGTCTCCTCGCCTGCAAACCTTAAAGAACGAGTTGATGTGAAGCATAACTTGTACTACCTCAGCACACACAAAAGACAAAAAGAGTTACTTAAATGTTATCTAACTGATGTTACTTTGATTTTTTTACTTGTATCTACTTAGTTCTTATTGACAAGTTATTGTATTAACAAACCGGTTCAGTTTAAGAAATTGTCATGTTTAATGCAACTGTGTGGTGTTAATATATGAAGTTGGCTGTTAAGCATTCCTTGCTCATTTCTCATTTTATAAAATGCTGTTAAACAGTTTGAGCCTGTTAAAAGGTATGTTGTGTTGCTAAGAGAATTTAATTTTTGACTGGAAAATATTAAATGCTGTTAAACAGTTATGTTACCTTGAACCCATTAAAAGGGTAACTTTACTTATGTGGGTTGCTAAACAGACTTTAATTTTTGACTGCAGATTGTATCAGATTTGTAAATTGCACAAATTTGCAAACTGTCTCATGCTAGTTTAAATGTATGAAATTTGCTGTGGAGCAATCCTTTTGTGAAATAAATTGCCAAAATTTTATTACACATGTCATGGGTTTCTGTGAAATTGCTGAAGCATTTTGATAAAGATTTTAGAAGTTGATTTAACTTGATATAGAAAATAAACAATTTGCTTAGCAAGAACTCAAATAGAAAAGTATAGTAAATGACACATTTGATTTGCAAGCACTCAAATTACACAAGTTTAGATAATGAAATATTTCAGGTGCAAGAACTCAAAATATAACTGTGTAGTAATTAAAATGTTTGATATGCAAGAACTCAAAATATAACTGTGTAGTATGATATGCAAGAACTCAAAATATAACTGTGTAGTAATTAAAATGTTTGTGTTAACTTACTTAGTACTTTCAGTTAGGTCCAATTAACATAAATGAGAACCAGAAACTCAAAACTTATAAGGTTTGCATAATTAAAATCAGGATCATCAAAACTCAAAAGATTTGAGGCAACTGATTACCTCAAATTTTTTGAGTATTTCCAACTTATTCGGGTTTACAGTGCATCTGTAATGAACATGCCTTAGAAAAAGACTTTACTGGTGTGTATCTTAAGACAAATCAATGGCACTGGCTTATTTCAAGATCTGTCAGTGCAAGTTATTTTTAGTTGAGACAGCTCAAACATATTTTAGTCTAGGATAGTGCTGCACAATTAATCGCATCGCAATCGCAATCGCAATGTCAGCCTGTGCAATTATATGATAGCAAAATGTTGCAATTATATTAAATAAATAAATGTGTGGACTTGTTAACACAAACTTTCTGATAACAGTTTGAAGATTTTCCTTGCTGTTTAAAAAAGAAAGAAAAACTAACAAAAAAGGCAGTGCATGTGTGGCATGCACGTGTTTGGTGTGCGTCGTCACTTGTGTGTGCGCAGCGTAGAAATACCAGAGCGAAGATGGATGCAGAGGAGATTGACAGTGATCTGGTAGCTAAAAAAAACTCTATGTCTGTTATATGGCGGTATTTTGGATTTAAGATTACTGACACTAGTTTTACAAATACACATTTTAGCATTATCACTAAACTGTGTGTGTATTTTCGTTAAAACCCATCAAGTTGACTCATGATACCATTTATTATAATCGCAACCGCACATCGCAATATTACCACGAATAACCGCAATGGGAAAAATTACCCAAATCGTGCAGCCCTAGTCTAGGACTAGCCTTAAGCTTTTCAGTGAAACCGGGTGCAGATGTATTTGGCTTGTTTTGCAGGTTACTCTGGATGTCAATATGTATACCAGGGGTCTTCAACTACTCTTCTTTGAGGGCCAGATTTTAAAATTGTAAACATGATGCAGGCCAAACTTTTACCGCTATTTTCACCTTTTTTATATTTTTACTTATATATTTAAATACATATATAAAACTGCCATTTTCATGTAGAGCTCTTAAACTTTGTTTATAACTGTTTAACTTTCATGAATTGTTAAATTTCAAGTTTTTACAACATATAGCCAGTCTTCTCCTCATGACTAAAATTGCACTTCATGTTTTCTTTTTTTAATATTTTAAAGATATATAGGCTAAATCGCCTTTGAATTGTACACTACATCCAGACACGACGGTCGCACTTTGCCCCCTAGTGGCAGTTGTAATGAAATTTCAGTTTAACTGTAAATCTGTGTCAAGGCAAGTGCCTTGAATCTACGTATGTATTTATAGATATTCATTTACTTATCAGTAATCAATTGTTTTTAACTCTTTCCCCGCCATTGACGAGATATCTCGTCAATTAAGAGAAAACGCTTCCCCGCCAATGACGAGATTTTCCGTCTTTCCGCAATACCGCTATTATCCACTAGGTGGCGCCCTTCCGCAACTTTTTAAACCCGGAAGTATTGCCCTATGGCAAGCTGCTGCATGTCCGTGTCTGTTTTAAAGATCGCTCTGAATGGGATCTCTATGAAAAGTCCGTCACAAAAATGGAATTATTTTTGCTTTTTGCTCAAAATATGGTGTTTTTGCAAAAACCTACCCATATTCAAAAGCTGATTGCAAAAGAACCACTAAAGGTAGGATGAAACGTTTTTTTTTTTTTGTTTGAAAGCAGAGGGTCTGTTCTTTCATTTGGTATATTTTGTATCTTTATATATTTAAAGAAGAACATTTTCTGGAAGGCATTAAACTTTGGTGAAAATCATGAAAAACGCTGGCTGGCAACTTTTTTAAAAAAACGCTGGCGGTGAAAGAGTTAAAGGATTCAAGTGTGACTGATAAAGTGAAATTAAAAAAGGATTAATAATTTTCACCTTGCACACAGTGTTTTGATTGGAACGCACTGAAATACATCACTTCCGGTCAGCTTATCAAGTAGTTTAGTTGCACAAGTTTTTTTATGCATCCAAAGCTCAAATTGGATCCGATATTCGCACACCCGCAGATGGTTGACACCCCACACAGCCCTTTTCTGACTCTCTTTCCGGTTTATCGGCGGTCATTTGTCATGTACAGTGGAAAGGTAAAAGTAACCACGCTGATTTTAAATCAGACAAAGAAGACCGGCGGGCTGTATAAAAATGATTGGAGGGCCGTATTTTGCCCGAAGTATGCCATTGGACTAGCCCTGATTTATACTGGATTGTATTGCCTACATCGGTTTCATGCAGAAAGCTACGAGTTAAAACTCCAGTTACAAACAGAAAAGTCTCATAAACTAAAAAATTTAACCAGCCTACACAGCAAATTTTCAAGAGAGATGAGTTACTTTATTACATCCATTAGTCAGCGTAATATAAATCAGTCCTTTGCCTCTTGGTTACACTGCCAAAAGCTTTAACTGATAACACAGCTGTCTTTGAATATTGCCATAAACACTTGCTTAAGAGCCAAATGCGAGTCAAAACTAGTTTTGAAAGTACACGAAACCAGTGACAAATTACTTGGGGAAAAATGCAATGGTTTAAATCAACATTAAGACTTAAGCCAAGGCTGTCGAGCAGGTTTTAAGCGCTATCTGACCACTGATGGGCTGTCGAGCAGGTTTGAAGTGTTATCTGACCACTAAGTTGCTACTTTATATCTGATTACATACTAACGTTAAAGAAAACATAGAAGATGAGGTCGAAGACATGTGCAATTAAAAAAAAAAATGTGAATGTTACATCACATTAGATCAATAGGCAGAGAGTGGGGGGGGGTCTTTAGTGGCTGCTCGAAACACATCCGGTCACATACGTGTCTACACACCAAAAGCAATCTGGTTGAATGCGTTTTCACTTTCCTCTGAATGTGGTCGAAAGTATTTGGTGTATTTAGCATCATCCACGTGTCTACCAATCTTAACACCAGGTGTAAACAGCCTCTAAATGTACCACGACCCCAAAGTGCCTCATGTGTAATGCAAATGCTCACACACTGTTGAACCATAAACAAATAAGGCCGTTTAGGAATGCTCTGGTGTTACTAAAGGGTTCATTATACTTCTGAGTTGGACCTATGGCATAGTCTCGACGCCAAAGGCTGTGTCGGTTTTCATTCATACTTCTGCGGCATTGTTCGAGTCAATGTGCACTTACACATGCGGATCGCTAGTCGGCAATCTCCACACCGGGCATGTCATGGTGTATACACAGTATCAAGGCAAAGCCAAAGAAGAAGCAGCTTGTGATAGAGGTAAATAGACAGCTTTGTTACAGCTTAAGTTATATCAAATATCACTCCTCAACTTGGCCCATCTTTGTTTTTAGCATCGCAAGTGAAAATGCGTATGAGGAAATGCGACACAGATTTTTTTACCTGATGGGAGGGATTCTAGCGGACCAATCACAGCGCTTGCGTTTGCGTAGAACAAACTGGCTGCATTGTTACATTTTGGGAGAGGTGCGCTTCGGGCTACACAGAGCTACGTACAGCCTACAACTTGTCCTACACAAAACCTTAAATCACCCTTAAAGAACTGGCCCATCCTCTGTCACTTAAACCAGCTGTTCCTGAAGCATGTCAAGAGTATTGTGACATGTGACTGTGGTTTTCCAGCCCCCTATGGCACCCCCACAAAAACAAAAACTTTCACTGGTCTGCTGTCTCCCACCCCCATTCATCTAACACTTACCCAGAGGGTCTGCCTTTCCATCCTTATCAGGAACTGTAAACACACCCACAACCTTATGGCCTTGCTTGCGAAGGTTTGTGTACACTTCCTGTCCAAACAGGCTCTGGCCAATCAGAGCAAGCTTTAGCTTATTTTGGCAGTTAATCTGTGAAAAAAAATGTTTCAAGTTATTAAACAAGCAATGTTAAGATAGTAGAAATGTAGTTCTTGGACATACCTTACAATAAACAATACTATAAAACACTACACAATGTATATACTACAGCTACAATGTATAGAATACTATACTATGCTATATACACTATTCAATTCACAATGTATGTACTAACTATATACTGTTTTATGCAATATATACTAACTATTTTCTATGTTATACACAATGTATGTGCTAACTATATATCTATATATACACTTCAACATATGTTGTACATACTACACTATGTAAGAAAAAATCAGAGAGTAAACGGGATTATTGGATTACAGAATCATTTTTGTAACTATCTAATTCACTGTAAAAAATAAAACAGTTTATATGTCCAACTACATAGCATGGCAGTTTGTTTTCACTGTTTCTATACTAACACCCTCCCCCCTATTGTAACACCCAATGTATGCTTGTGTGACAAAATTACCCATGCATTATGGTGCGTTCCAGGCAGGTTTTTAAACCCGTGAGTTACGACTTCAAAACCACGACTCACGACCCTATGCGTTCCAGGCACCCTGTAACTCGTGTTTTTACAACCTTCTACCGGTGAAAGTGCTCTGGAACGGCAGTCAAACCCGTGACTTCCCACCCGTGAACTCGTACTAGATCGATGTACTCCCAGTTCAAAGTCGTGAGTCGTGGTTTTGAAGTCGTGAGTTACGGGTTACAGGTTGCCTGGAACGCAGCATTAAAGTAACAGATGGAAGTTAAACGATTAGCATGCGCATGCGCATCACGGAGAGATTGAAATCAATGGGTCAGCACGACACACTACTGCATTAGTATAAATTCAGCAGACTAGGGTCTAATTACAATGTAATAACTGTGCTATACACTATAAGGCCAAAATAAAGGCTGGAGAAACACTCAAAATAAGTACCACTTAGGCGGAACAACGCTTGAACAAGTTTGTTGTGGCTTTTGTCATCGTAAAATCAGTTCTGCAAAATGATTATCAATGAACATGTGATATGAAGTTGTCTGACAGTTGGGGAACTAGTAGTACAGTTCAACTAACGTTAGTGTGACTAGAAATATGATCTGCCCCTCATATTCTCGCCCTCTCGCTGACGCAATTTGGTCGTGTTCCGTTCCGACCAAAAGCAACGTGGCATGCACTAGTTTAAAACAGTTAACTTATATAAAACCAGTTACCAATTGTACATTTAAATAGGTATATATGCTCATATAATCGATTTATACAGGCGTGCGACGCGAACAAAATTGCAGCAGGGTTATATCAACTGACAGCACGCTGACAATTACGAGGCTCATACCGTACAAGTGAAAACTGCGTTTAATGTTATTATTTAACAGGTCAGCATCGTTATTAAATGTGTTGTATGGTGAATGCACGTGTCCGTGCTCCATACAGCACATTTGCATGCGTTCATATGTATGTAAAAAAAGACAATGCAGAATATACTCACAGAGCTAGTGGAGAAGCGCCGCATGACCGTGTTCGCCGTCGACAACATGGCCAAACGCAATAAACACACAGTTAAATATCGGGTTTAAAGTCCTAGCTGTTGTTACTGTACTTACAGCTGCGCTTGACTGACTGTAACTGCTCAGTCTGAGCAGAACCAGAATGAACCGACGCGCCCTGACGCCAGTTTCAGTGCGTGCGCGCTCCCGGCCGTCATTCATTGCGTCACGACCACTATTTGGGTAGATGCGCGTTCCAGTTAAGTTAATTTGACCATGTTTTTATGGTTTATATTGGAGAGCAGGTACAGTTGCAACACTTTTTGTTTATCCTTCAGTTTCTTAGAGCCTGTTGTATTAAAAAAGTCAAAATTTTAGACCCATATCTGTCTGCCAGCTACCAACTGCATGTTTACTATGATATTATACAGGGCTCAACGCAAAAAAAAGTATACTGGCCTGATCGGGCCAGTGGTTCAGGTTTTCAATTGCCCTGCCAAAAATGGCCCCACATATTTAAAAATTATAATTCAAAGTATATATACCTGTAAACTGACAGCAAATTGTGCAAAATATTGCATTGTTTTTTTTTCATTGTGTTTTACCAAAGTAAATGTCTGCTTCCAAAATGTTAAATAATATACATTGATGAAAATATATTTTTAGTGACTGAGTGTGAAGCACTGGCCCGATCGGGCAAGCGTCAATAATATTTTACTGGCCCGAACGTCTTCTCATGCTTGCCCCAAGCAACTGAGCAGTCCTTATGTTGAGCCCTGTTATACAATTTATAGTTGAATAGACAAAGTCAAATGTTGCAACTGACCCCATATCAGAGGACAATTGTAACAGTACACAGGCACAGTTGAAACATGCATTAAAAGAAAAAATAATTTTTATATCAAAACACTGAAATTTACGGAAATACTTCTGTTAAGATTTTAATTGGTCAGGAAGAGGGACATCCACATTTGTGAAGTATTTCCATTGACATGAACACAGAACAGATCAAATGTAAACTGTGGTATTTTGGGAGACACATGGCTAAAAGCGTTCATTATTAATCCATACAATTACAAATTTATGATGTTATTATTATCACATTCTGATAAG
Source organism: Paramisgurnus dabryanus (assembly GCF_030506205.2). NCBI lineage: Eukaryota > Metazoa > Chordata > Actinopteri > Cypriniformes > Cobitidae > Paramisgurnus > Paramisgurnus dabryanus. The sequence continues at coordinate 6,758,087 of NC_133337.1, forward strand.
GGACAGTTGCAATAGCATACTGAGACAGTTGGAAAAGGAATGGTCACATATTATGGCTGCCTTCTTCCAGAATTAAAGAAAACAATCGTAGGATAACAAAGCACTTTTTAAAAAAAAAAAGTCATGTTGCAACTGCCCCATGTTGCAACTGTCCCGGTCTTCCCTATTTGTTTCTAGAGAAAATCCTTGCAAATGTATTTTAACCATAATGCTTTTACATAAACACTCATGTACATAAATCTAAACCAGGCTAACATGTTTTAGAATCGAGTTTGATTTTAGACTAAATGTTTGGTAACACAAAAATTTTGTATATGTTAACATTAGTAAATGCATTAGCTAACAAGTAACAATGAGCAAAATAGTTTTCAGCATTTATAAATCTCTGATAATGTTAGTTAATACAAGTATAGTAGTTTGTGCACTAACTAATGTTAACAGTTGCAACTTTTGATTTTAAAATTGTATTAGTAAATCCTAAAATGAACATGAAGTAATATTAATAAATGTAAAAGTATTGATAGTTCATGTTAGCTAATGCATTATCACATGTTAACAAATACAACTATATTGTAAAGTACTTCGGCAAACCTCAACCATGTTTAAATATTTAAGTTTTTTAGACAAACTATTTGCCTTGCTAAAATAGCTACATACTTATCAAACACATCATGACTGATAGGCAAATAGCACAAATTCATACTTACTGAATCATTTTTCACATCCATTTGAATACCAGAGCCTTGATGTATGTTGTCTGTCAGAAAACCGCTACTGTATGTTCTTGGTTTTTAGCTCAAAGAGTTATTTAGCTTTAGAGTGATTCTGCAAATGATTACATTTCAGTGTACTTTGCCATGATAAAGATCATGCAGTTAATGATCCACCAGATAATCTTTGACAGGAAGAAAAAATATGACTTCGAAACCAGATGTGTCCTGTTGTGACATTTATCTCAAGTATGTTTTTCCTCATTATATTTTTAAGTGTCTCATTTCCATCCTTGCACTGATACATTTCTTAGGATAATACATCATACTATTATATAGTACTGAATAAGTAGTATCACACAATTTTTGTGGTAGAAACACTCTTGAACCACACTTGAGAAAGCATTAAAACAGTAACAGGGAACCAAATGGTTTATTTTTTTGTGCACAACGTTACATAAAGTTCTGACAAAAATAAAATAAAAATCACCCCGACAATAAGAGCGCTGCTGGTGGACTCATGAAGGAAATTTAACATCGACTCACAGACACTTATAGACTCATACAGTCTTAATTGATTTATTTACTAGGTTTGGCATCAGAGGTGAAGACTGATGCAAACACAAAATTATCTTATTTAAAGCAGAAAAGGTGCTTATAGTCACATGGCTACAGATTAAACTCGACATTTCAGCAATATTGTGAACAAATGTTTGAACATTTGAATAATCCATTATTAATTATTATATTCCATCCAAAAAAATGTGGATGGTCCAGAAGTAGCCAGACTGCGATTGGTGGTGAATATCACAGTAAACGTAGGATTGCTGTTTTCATTAACACTTTCTAATAAGGGTACATGAATCATGATGAACTAATACATAAATTAATTCTTACTTAAATATGAAAGGTGCTTATAGTCACATGGCTACAGATTAAACTCGACATTTCAGCAATATTGTGAACAAATGTTTGAACATTTGAATAATCCATTATTAATTATTATATTCCATCCAAAAAAATGTGGATGGTCCAGAAGTAGCCAGACTGCGATTGGTGGTGAATATCACAGTAAACGTAGGATTGCTGTTTTCATTAACACTTTCTAATAAGGGTACATGAATCATGATGAACTAATACATAAATTAATTCTTACTTAAATATGAAGTAATGCTTAGTTAAGGCATGTCTACTGATCAAAACATGACTCAACACATGAATGCATTGTTAATTAATACATTAACCAACAACAAAAAACATCTCATGTTGTACTTAATGATGACTCTTCATTAGTTTATGATCAGTACATGCAAAAAACATCTCATGTTGTACTTAATGATGACTCTTCATTAGTTTATGATCAGTACATGCTCAGCATTAGTTCATGTTTAAGTAAAAATACATTTATGTCTTTAATTTATACATTTATTATGATTCATGGACCCTTATTATAAAGTGTAACCCTATTTTCCATAACACAACATTTACTATACCCAATATTGATTAATAACACAAAGGGTCCTAATGGCATGGGTATGGTACCACGCTTGACCGTGGCTAATTTTTAAAAGTTTTTCAGTTTCACCATGCTGTAAACAACTGTACAAGTTTGCCCAACTCAGCAAACCTGTGTACTCTGAACTCTGAAAATCAATAGTTTTTCGTAATAAAGACATCTTTGTCACCTTTCGATTTCTATACAAAAAACTGTATTCTTAGAGTGCGCATGCATGAGAAACTATTACCTGTGTTTAACATTCAAAATATTACAAAAAGAAATCCCCCTGCTTCAGAACAAGAACAGCAGCAGAGATATTCACAGGAAGCGGATGCCTGCACCGAACTGCACACCATCACATATCCTGCAAGAAAACACATTTTCAGTTTTTAGTAATTTAGTGGTAAAGAAAAATCTTTGCGTTTTCGTGTAAACATAGCCATAGGGACATATAATATACTCGGCGTAATAGAAGCGCGGCACAAGTGTTTTTGTTAGTTTCAGCCTCGATGCAGTATTTTCAAGTCCAGCGCATGATAGCAAATGCTATTGTTTAGATAGCAAATGCATTTTTGCCAATGGGCGTGCTGGTCTGAAAATGAGGTGTTCAGGCGTAATGTTATTTTGAGACAACTAAAATAGACTATGCCACTGACCAACTAAAACCTGGTCTAAAGTCTAAAGTCAATGGCACAATATTTTTTTGTTTTTAAACAGCGCGTTAGTAATATGTGCCTATAAACTAGATGAACATGCAGCAGCACACAAATTAGGATTAAAATGTAAGAGATTAATATTGTGTCTCTTGGACATAAATGAGGGCAGATTACAGGACTTTAGAAATTGTTAAGAGCTGCTTTACCTGTTGCCTGGAAAGCAGAGTTTTTGCTTTTAAAAAGTGGAAATATTGCAATTATTCGAAATGTTTTTTTTTTTTGTTTTGTTTTTTAATGCTACCCTATGGATTTATTGTATATGACGACTTTGTACCTCTGGGTATGGTGAGATTAGAACTATAAATATTTTTCAAAACACTCACGACACTGTCTTAGTGCTGAAACAGCTTTCACGTTTGTAAATTCTTTATCTCCTGTTGTTTACAAATATAAAGTATTTTTACTTATGCAAACTGTTTTTGCATATTTGTAAATTATTCTTATTAAAACCTTTACAGTGATCATGCATCATACTTTATCATCTTATTTTACGCATACAATACTCCATGACTGAAATAACGACTTTTGAATCATTTGAATAAATGGTAACACTTTACAATAAGGTTCATTAGTTAACATTTGTTAATGTATTAACTAACATGAACAAACCATGAGCAATACATTTGTTACAGTATTTATTAATCTTTGTTAATGTTAGTTAATAGAAATAAAGCTGTTTGTTCATGTTAGTTCACAGTGCATTAATGAATGTTAACAAGATTAACATTATTGGTAATGGCTGAAATTAACATAAAGATATAAATAAATGCTGTATAAGTGCAGTTCATTATTAGTTCATGTTAACGAATGTAGTTAACTAATGAACCTTATTGTAAAGTGTTACCGAATAAATAAAACACAACAAATTTTTTTTACATCAATCTTAAACTGATTGTCTTCTTTATCTGCCTACAGTTTTTTCGCTTAAAAATTCCACCATCTAAATAGAAAATTGGCATGGCTTGAGCGCAACTGGCTTTTAAAGGGGATGGGAGATGAGACACTCATTGGTTTATTGCACGTTACACCCAAAACATACCCATTACTCATAAGTGGATTAGCAAAAGTGGATTCGGACACACTTTACTTGTGCTGTGAGACCTTAGACCATGCGCTTAGATCGTTAACATAGGGCCCTTAAGGTTAATATAGCATAACAAGCTAATTTAGCTGTTTTTAATGTGAGTCAGTGTATACCTATCTCCACCTTGAACACTCATGGGAAAGCAGTAATTGAGTTCAAGCCTAGCAATGTTTCCCAGTCGCAGAATTATTCCTGCACCGTATGACCATCGGATACATTCTGCTAGCTTCTGTAGATGTGCACGTGGTCCATCTCCTACAAAAACACAGTGAATAATGTCAGTTTATTAGGGTTGTGACAATTAATCGGGCAAATGCGCATTTTCTCAATGAATGAATTTGAATGAATTAAGGTGAAATGCAGGCACATCCAAAAGCCAGGGGGCGCTCTCGCTTAGAAACACCATTTGTGCCACAGAAGAAGTAGTATACCAAACACTATTCCAGGAAATGTCTAAAGGAATATTTATATCACTGTTCTTCAGATTGTTTCAGGTATTTTCATGATAATAAAGAATATTTTAAATGATTGTGTTTGACGAGTGTTGCTTTTTTAAATGCACGTTATAAACGAGTCAAACTTGTAGTGATTTTAGATTGATAAGGACTTCCTACTGATCACGGAGCCGTAATACATGCACAAGCTGTGCATGAAACACTGAATCGGAGCCTTACGATTCAGAATCGATTTCAGACAGGTCTTTTTAATGGGAGCGCGATGCATCGATGCACATCCCTACAGTTTATAGATACAGCAACAGAATTTGAATTGAAGACAGATTGAAATAGGCTTAAGTTTAGGGGGGGGGTTAACTTGGACCCTTTTAGAAATAGCATCCCGGTATAGACAAAAAGCATGAAATCTCATAATGGATTTAAAAGAAATACTACAATGGAATAAATATACATTTAAAAACATTGAAGGTTTACAAGTGAAAACACTGACCGTAGTTGAGGTTGCAAAGGTTTCCAGCATTAAGGAAAAAGTGCGTTCTGAAGAGGTCAGCTAGGCCACTGCGGGTCGAGCGGAAGGGGAGGGGCGTGTACAGGTGGAGCCCACCAGCCCAATATGCATTACCACCCAGATAATCACCTGATAGGTTGGCCGTACACATGCAGGTAGAGAGTTAACATTTTTACAATTTTTTTTTATGATTTTTACAGTGAAACAATGTTAAAATCACACATACACATTTACCTTCACTTTGAGGGCCTATACTGTACATGCCAAAACCTCTCACACTTGTTGGACCACCCAGGTAGAACCTGCCAGTAACAAACATGCAACACAATGTGTACAATTGAGCATAAACCGAAAAAATAAAATGAAAATTAAAACAAACAAACCTGTCAGCAATGGATGTAGGTTGACTCCCAAGAGGGAAGATCATCCCTCCCCACAAGGATGCAGATAATACCTAGATAGAATAAAACCATCAAACCCACTATATTAGCACAATATTGACTTCTCATGAATGTCCAAATGCTACAGATGTCCAGTACAAAGTGACTAATACAACGATGATCGTTTTATTTTAGCAGATAAATCATGAAAGATATTGTCTGACATAAGTTAACCAGGCTACTCACAGAACCCCAGATAAAAGGTTTGTTAAGTTGTAGTTCAAAGTCCTCCTTTACAAAGCTGGCATCACCACCCGTGTATCCTGCCAGTTCCTAAAGCAACAGAGCAAACACAGATACTGCTTAACAGTCCAGCTAAAAGCCTTTCCAGCATTTCCAGTCAATGACCAGTGATGTAGGCACAGTAATGATGGAATGAAGAAATACGATAACACTTGGTGATCAAATCCACACACCTGATTGATCCGCAGTAAGGCACCTTTTTGGGGCAAGATGGCAGAGTTTCTTGTGTCTATAACCATAGTGTGCTAGTAAGAGATGACAAGATAATATTTCAGGAAATCAGTTATTAACTTAAACCTTAAGAGCCAAAACACTACTGAGGACAGCTTACAGAAAGGGCAGATTTAAGAGTGTGGCCGCTTTCTTCCCTCACGGCAAATGAGGCACTGCGAGCCAAACAGCCGAGTTCACGCCAAACACCTTCCCATTTCAAAGTGTGATCCGTCATCCACAGAGGAAACTGAAAGACGCATAATGAATAAAACACATTTGCTTATGAAGTATACTCAATGCTTTAAAAGTGGAAAATGAGATCACTAAAATAACTACTGTGCTTATCTTACAATAAGCTCTGTGGAAACGCCCCTGTCCGTTTCCTTCAGCGAGCTCCAGGGAAACTGGCCTGTGACTTTGTACAGGTTCAGCGTGAAACTATCAAAGACAAAGAATTCAGTGAGATCCAACACAAAGGTGCTGTTACCTTTCATACTCTTTCAGTGTACAAAAATCCTACTTGCGCTCATAATATCCTGGCTGTGGTTTAAAGAATGAGAGGCCATAGGATGTTTCCTTAGTACCATAGGAGAACTGGAAGGTGAGTCTCTCTCCTCTGCCAATTATGTTGGGAAGCTTTACACCCAGAACCTGTGCATAAATAAACACAAATGCAGTGACACCACTAAAGCAAGTAGTTTTAGTAGTTTTAAATAGGGACTGACAAAACCTATTTAGAGCAATTGATGTTGACTAACTGATGCATTAGTGTGTGACAGCATGCTATGAGAGTAAAGTACTGTGCTTGTAATATGATTCTCACCATACTGCCTTCATTGTTTCCGACCATCGTGTTGTAGCTGCCAGTAAGTCGCTTAAGCTCAGTCACCTCGAATGTAACATCAAGCCCATTTGGCAGCGCATCTGTACCTGAGGAGGGGACAGAAAGACGGCAGTTTAACCAAATAGGGTGTTTAAAGTCCCCCTGTGGTGAAAATCAAGTTTTATTGTTGCTTATATGTCTATGTCTTAATTCATCATTTGTCACCATACAGTACTTTCTTTATGAAATTGCCATAGTTTCCTTTGTCTCAAACATGCAGCCTATCCACTTATCTATATAAATGACTGGATTGCACATGACGTCATAAAATTGAAGCCACTGCGCCGCCATATTGGTATGCCCAACATTCTACTCGTCCCTATTAGTTAAATACAAAAACATGTGACTTTGGTAAATTTATTTTACCTGCCCGTTTAACGATTTATATCATTATTTTCTTGAAGCCTCTTATTCCCTATTAGTTAAATTCCACAAGGGGGCGTATTTGTTCCTCAGACGTTGCACAATAAACGTGACATCCGAATATATTCATTATATATCGTGAATGAAAAGATTCGAACAAATGTCCGTTAGTGAACTGATTGTATACAGTATTTATATCGTAACTCGATCAGAAACGTCAAGATTGTGAGATGAACAAATCGTTTTGGATTAAAAGGCTTGGATATTCCATTTCCTTGGACTTTTGGGGATTTATGAACAATTTGTTTTGGACAATTTCACTGAAGCGGATAAAGGGAAGATTTTGAATGTAAGTAAATATCCTAAATCGGCACCGCCCGGTTCAGGTAACTAACAACTATTACAGTTTTATGACTGCTATAAATAATATGATGCTTTGTGTGTGCGCTTAATGGAATCACGAAAGTCTAAGCTTTCAAACGATGTGCCGCATGACCGTATATTTTGAAGATTTAATTCTTCAAAGTTACAATGACGTTTATGCAGCCTCACGTGCAAGGGAGGGGGTGTGCCGGGTACGGCACAGTGTTCCTTATCAGGTTAAAGAAATCAGCAATTTACTTAAAATACATTTTCGATTATTGTTAAAAGAGTGATTAAGTTATGTTTAACTTTATTCATTGGCTGCAGCTATCTCTGTAGCGAATACACATATGTGCATAAAAAATCTGGATGCAAAATGCATACTATTAGCTTGTTATCTTTCTCCGTTAAGTAGAATGTTTAAAGTAGATGTTTTTCCTGTGTTTTCGAAGCTTTCATTGTGTTTACGGTGCACAATATAATGTGTTCATGTTTTGTGTGTAAAAAAACGCAGTATTTTTCACAAAATTAACTTTCTTACTGTTTTCACTGTAATAAAAACAAGCTGATATCTTCCTCGTTTTATGAAGTCCCTCCTTCAGAAATACGTAATGTAGCTGGTTTTGTGTGTTGTGATTCGACAGCAGCTTAGCATAGCTGCCGACTGGCATATTCCTGTAGGCAGTTAGTCAAAAATTCTTTGATGTCATATATCCGGGAAGTAGAGGGCTGTAGTTCAAACCGGTCGTTCTCTGTAGTCCATGAAAAGTGAATTCTGTTAATGAAAATATATTGCTTTGCATTATTTATGCTCTAACAGCAACATTAAACACTAACTAAAGTTTGAAAATGGGACCACGAAACACGGCCGCTTTAACGTTAGACAACCTAGCAACTGCCTGATGGTGAATTTTTTTTATTATAAGTAGATTTCGGCAAGTAGTTAGACACATCTACAACATGTACCATACACCTTTGAAACTTTATTTGCCCGACTGCTATTGCAAGCTTTGTATTGCTAAGTTCGGACAATCATATTTCTTGCGTTTCTGACAGAGCTAATGTCATTTAGGACAACGTTCCTAAAAGTTACTTGATACTTTTTGTCAATGAGATTAAAAAGGTGTCCCACTTCACCCTTAAACCACCATAGTTTAGCACAGTAGTATGCTATTCTAAACATAAGTTTATGTGACATAGTTAGTTGACTACTGAAACATTAGTAAGTTCAGTTCAGTTCATTTTATAAAGCTGATGTATCTTAAACAGTTCCTTGCAAACTGACCAAAGATCACGACAACGCCTGGGACTCCTCAGGAAATTAAGAAGTTTCAATGTCAGTCCTCAGACCTTAACTATGTTATATCAATCAGTGATCGAGAGTACACTAACATATAACATTGTTTCATGGTACGGCAATTTAACATTAAAACAAAAGAACAAACTCTCACAAATAATTAACCAAGCAAACAAGATCACCCGGCACAAACAACAGCCACTTCAGAGCTTGTTCGATCATTTTATGGGAAAAAAGGCAATTGCGATTTTTAAAGACAATACACACCCTCTACACTCTAGTTTTGAATTGCTCCCATCTGGGCGAAGACTGAAAATTCCCTTAGCTAGGAAAAATGTTTATAAACGATCTTTTCTCCCAATGGCAGTGATTATTTTGAATCGTACAGTATTTTAAGTGAAGCAATAGAAGGGCTGTTTTCATCTTTTTAAAAGTGTTTAATTGTATGATTTTTGTTGTTGATGTGTGATGTGTTTGTATGTTGCAGTGTCAAAGACAAATTTCCGCTCTGTGAAAACAGACTGGACAATAAAGTTAAACTAAACTAAACTAAACAATTTATACTATAAGAATCCGGTTATGCATTTCAATGTTTTTTCTTACATTCTCACTTACAGCGATTGACTGTACAGTACCCTGCCTGTGCTTTAGTGTAACATTAAGAAACTTGTTACAACATGGAGGAAACAAAAGGTTAGTTTGTTGTTGAAGAGCCATTGCACGGTACCTCAAATTAGATCAAGAGGCATAGAGTAGGCGGTCTCTTGTGGCTGCTCGAACACATGCGCGTCTACAAAAGCAATCTGGCGGAATGTGGTCAAAAGTGGATGGGCTTAAAACTTAAAATTGTTTGATAAAATGCTTTTTATGTGCCTCAGCAGAAACTAAATGTATAAGGATACATTGGCTAGACTGTCTTCACCGAAGAGCTGTCCTTAAAGGTAAAGCAAAAGCATGACATCAATTGTAAAGTAACTTTAATATATCTTTCTGTATACAGAAAAAATGTAAAGCAATGGGATTATTACATTTAATGCAAACATTACTCGATATGTACAAATTAATTCAAATGTTTGTTAGGTAATTGCCTGTTAAAGGGATAGTTCACTTTAAAATTAAAATTCTGTCATCATTTACTCATCCTCATGTTGTTCTAAACCTGTATGAATTTCTTTTTTCTGATGAACACAAAAGAAGATATTTTGATAAATGATGGTAAACACACAGCAGTAATTGACCATAGACTTCAATAGTAGGAATAAAAAAAAACGATGGAATTTAATGGGTACCGTCAACTGTGTGCTTACCATCATTTATCAAAATAATTTCTTCATCATTTATCACAATACTTCCTAAATATTTTTTCCTACTATGGAAGTCTATGGTCACTTACTGCTGGGTGTTTACCATCATTTCTCAAAATATCTTCTTTTGTGTTCATCAGAAAAAAGAAATTCATACAGGTTTAGAACAACATGAGGATGAGTAAATAATGACAGAATTTTCATTTTAAATTGAACTATCCCTTTAAAGATAATTATTTGCATTCAGAAGATAAAGTAAAACATTTTTTATATTTTGGCAGAGCATATCAGGCTAATTAGCTTTCCCAGAGTTTTCCTTTTGCAGTCTGATGCAGCAGATGTTTCTTTGTCTGCATTACTCTTTGTGAGTGTCAAGATGTGATTATTGTATGGTCTTACTGTATATTGAACATGTGTGCCTTGAGCTCCTTGGATACAGAGACACCATGACGTTTCAAAAGCTGGATTTGAATTTGAAGTTCAATTGTGAGATGTTCCCTGTATGTCAGGGCTGTGCAAAAAATCGACTGCGATTATCATGCGCGTGTCATCAGTAAAGCCGGTTTGGTGATTAGTATTAAATCGCCATCAGCTGCATTTATTACACCGAACCGTAGTTCACCGAGAAGCTGGGCAAAATCGGGTTCATAATCGAGGAAAATCGACTCCGATAATCTATGCGATTTTGCCTAGCTTCTCTGTGAACTATGGGTCTGTGTAATAAATGCCATTCCATCTGAAAGCAGCTGATGGCAATTTACTTCTAATTACGGAACCGGCTTTACTGATGACACGCGCATGATAATCGCAGTCGATTTTTTGCACAGCCCTACTGTATGTATATGATGTTGAATAAACCTCTCAGCTGTGTTGCAGATTTTTAGCATGATGTCTGATGGTCTAATGAGGCCACCTCTAGACAAGAAGGGCACACTCATATTAGGGCTAACCCAACCCAACCAAATCGTGCCAAAAAAGTGATTGTCCCCTCTCCCTACTCATTCACTCACACTGTACTTTTATCGATCCGAGCCCGAGCGCGTTTTCATCATTAGGATGCGATTGTTATGAACCAAGCAGGAAGTAAAGCTTTATTAACACTGGAACCCATCGTAATGTCTTTTGGTGCTTGATGACACACAGCCCTCTCACATGCCATCGTATTGCTTAGTTGATCTGTCGCGTGTGCATTCGACATTCATGTAACCCTGCTGTGCACATAAGTAGGTTTTTAAGTAGGCCAATGAAGGTAAGTGGCCGTGCAGTTGAGGACTCTCCTTTTGAACCGTACTCTGGCGTGATTTGCAATTACATTACATGTTCTGCCCCTGAGCCCAAGTGAACCGTGCTCCAGCCCAACTCTGCAAGCCGGCCAGGGTGCGATTAACTAAACCGCACCAGGCCGCGATACAGAGTGATCACATAAGTCAAACAAACCAGGCTTGGGGGGTCAAACGCACCCGGGCATGGTTTGGATTGGATAGTGTAAGTGGTGTGCCCTATGTTCATTTGGGTGTGTCTAAGCTCATCTTGGACCTCTCTACACTAAGTGCTGATAAGCAGGTGGTACCGTGTATTTTCTTCATTGTAGTCCTGACAACCAGTGCTTTAAGTGGCCCAAAAGAGGTGCCGGGACTCTTTTCTTTTTTTTTTTTTTGCTGACTCGACTCCTTTTTTGAAGGGGTTTTATATTCAGCAGTCAACAGACGACCTTGTAAAAAATAATAAATCCTTTTATAAGTTTGTGGATCTGCTTGAGCTAGAAATAGCTACTGAACATAAATAAAATGTGCAAAAGGATTTTGAAAAAATACCATTAGAAAGGAAAGAGCTACTGTAGAGCTTTTGAACATAAATAAAATGTGAAAAAGGTAGATATGTGAGTAAAATTTGGCATGGTTAAATGCTAAAACTAGTTGTTCAGATAGAAAGAGCTTGAAAAAAAAACTTTAAAATGACACCAAGACCATGTCTATGGGTTAAAGAATAACAAAATACTGGCCATTTGAAACTCGAAAGTCATTTATTTTGTCCCATTGTTTTCCATTTTGCGGGTGGTAAAACTACTGTGCACGTCGTTCAAATTCATTGAAATTTCGTTCACTTGTAGTTTAGCAATTAAACTAAATGTATATTACAATTTCAAGAATGTTTTCTGCACATCGCCTGAGGAAATCCGAAGTTGCGTCAAGGGGAACCAAACTGACAGCCACGACAGCGGAGATTATCACGTACCTACAAAAGGGTATTGGATAAAGCTTGCGTCTGACCTGTAGCTGTCATTCTGGCTTGGTGGGATGTCAGTCAGCGAGTCCTCTGATTCTGACCTTGTTCTTTTACTACTCAGAGTCTTAAACAAGGAGGGCATAGGATATTAAGTGTTCATTGTATTTTCATTTTGACCGAGCAGATATGGTTGCGCATTTCACACACAAACACAGACCTCTCCAGTCCAGAGCACGTTGACGCTGACTAACCGCCGCATGCGCTTTTAACTTGTAAACGCAAGGGTGTATGGGTAATGTAGTCTCAGTCTCTGCTCTCGGTGGGACGAATTAGGAAGCGTACATTAAGGGCGCTCTGAAAAGCCGCAGCGCAGCCAAAGGATTAAATTAAACCTCTGTTTTTAAACAGATGTGCAAATGAGCGTTCCGGTACGCTAAAAGCATGTTCTGGGCGCACGGAGAGGTGGTGGTACGCTCAAGAGCTATTTTTGGAGGTGGCGGTACTGAGTACCGGGGCGTTCCGGCCCACTTAAAGCACTGCTGACAACAAAGCCAGCTATGTACCCCACCACAGCCTCTTTAAAAATGGACAGGCTGGGAAGGCCTGTGGGGATGTGTGTTTCTGTGCTCTTCTCTGTTTCAGGACAGATATCATTTCGGCAGAATTTCAGGTGTTGCCTCCAGTGCCACTGTGCTATCCAGCGTGGAGCAGTTGCCAGTAGCTCTGATTGCCACTAGACTGCTATGAGATTGTTTTTTAACCCATTAGCTAATCGAATGGCAGCAAAAAACTGCTTAAGGTGATCCTGGCTAAATTTGTAAGTAGTAGATAATGTAACTGGGAAGTAGGTGGTCATACATCATATAATTGTTGGAAACTTTTATTCCAACCATAAAGCCAAGGAAGCCAGTTTTCTTGCCTGTTTCAACAAGTCGTCGTCCACTGATGCCTGGCTCTCTCAGTGCATTGATGTAATTGTATGGGTCCTTTAGGAAAGCCATGTTGGTGGTCTCATTGTTTTGATGACTTTTAAATCCCATAGCCACAGGGTTTCTAGAATTCATCAGGTTAAAATACCAGTAAAACATCTCAATAAATTTACAGTTTGCTCACAGCCAGTGAACTGGGGGACGTGCAAGTGCTGCTCACAGAACCGGAGGGCATCTGACAAACTGGCGCTGAAGGTCTGGGGAGCAAGTTTCACCGTCATTTTTTGACTTTGCCAATCCATTTGAGCATATCTAATTTTGTTGCCAAGGTGTAGCACTTTATCCTTTTGTAGTTTCGGTAAAGCTTTAATGTATTCCCATGTTATGCTGCTTCCACATGAATCTAAAATGATGCCACATGACCCCAAGGTGTTACGTACCAGATTTAGCATATGACAGATGTCCAAGATGACATGGACTTTTGTTGCTTGTTTGATGGATCAGGAAAATGGGGTCCAGGTTTGTTGGTTGAAGGTCTGCCCCAAGGTCCCTTAACATGGAAAAGTGTGATGATGGGCCATCACATGTTAGGGGCACCACCCTTACTCCCACAACAGTGAGTTTTAGGATGCATTGCACACAAGGTAGCCCTCTCTGACCCAGTCATTCCATGGGTTAATAAATATGCAACTGGAGCTTTTCAGTGTTCATGAATGCAGACAACCATCTGTACCAGTACCTCTGTTGCCATAGGTAGGGCTGCACGATAAATCGCATGCGATACCACGCGCATCACGTCATTAATGCCAGTTCCTTGATTAGTATTACATCGCCATCAGCTGTTTTCAGATGGCGCGACATTACGGCACAGAGCCGTAGTTCCCTGACAAGCTGGACGTATCGCAGGCGATACGTCCGCGATAATTAATGCAAAATTGCCCCGATTGTCAGTGAACTACGGCTCTGTGTAGTTAAAGCTGCTCCATCTGAAAACAGCTGATGGCGATTTAATACTAATCAAGGAACCGCCATTACTGACGAGATGTGCGTGACAAACACATGCGATTTATCGTGCAGCCCTAGCCATAGGAATGTCTTCGTTTGTTATGTTTGTCCTAATGTAAACAAATCCAGTCATTTTTTTAGCATCCCACTCATGTGCTTCACAATAAACGTTTTATCTAACTTTAGTGCACAGAGTGCCTCATGAGCCTTAGCCTTTGCAGCAGATGTTTGGCTTTGAGAGAAATTAATACTTTATTGCTAAATCAAGGATCTCCTGCAGTGCTGCTGTACCACTTTTATATTGTGGATGAGTGAGGCAACCCCAAGTTAAATGTCTTCTTGACATACTTGTACGCCTTAGCAGAGAAGAACTGCAATGTAAGTGCAAATGACATGAGGGCTGGGTGGTATGTTGCATGGCTGCACTGATCTCTTTTGAGAATTTGTAGTGGCACATCAGAGCAGGCCTGTGTTGGCTGGGTGCACTCTAACTCGGCCTGTGTTGCCTCTGTGTATTCTTAAGCCGAAGGTATACTAGGGACATCCGCATATGCGCGCCGTCCGCATGACGTCATTTTCGTCATCAGGAGGGTCCGTGGCCATCCCAAAATAGCCCTCGTACAACAGTGCATGCGTTGAAAGAGGACACTACAAACAATAACCAAAACGCAATAGACAGCATTTGCACACACACCATCGTCTTTTCTTCATTTATTTTCACTTCTTCCAAGAACAGAAAGCTGTGGAGCATTTTTGTCACCATAATGTTTGATTTCTGTTCTTTTTTTTCTTGTTGTTTGTTCTAGACCAGGGGTTCTCAAAGTTTACATTCAAAGGTCCAAATCTGAATTCTCCTCATTTTCATAGGTCCGGAAAAACTTTATGTAAATAATTTGTTTATATAACAAATCAACACAAACAGTTAAGTGTATTTTGCATTTAAAGTAAAAAAAATGTTTTAAACATAAACACAAGAAATATGCCAAAAGTAACCAGGTGCAAAATACAGAGCAACCTAATTAAAGAAATGGCACAGTTTGTTCTCCATCAGATGCATAAACCATGGCAAAAAAAGTGTAGGCAGAGAAACTGACCAAAATTAGGAGTGCACCTATAAATTGGCTGATGATGCTTGCTATGCTTCTCAATGAATTACGGTAAAATGCCACTACATCCAAAAGCCAGGGGGCGCTCTCGGGCAGAAACTTAATATGTGCTGCAGACGAAGAACTAGACACACGAAGCTCAAGGAAATGTCTTAAGGATTTTTATTGCTGTTCTTCAAACATTTTCAGGTATTTTCATGATAATAAAGAATATGTTTACCGATTATCTTTGACTAGTGTTGCTTTTTCAAATGCATGTTTTAAACGGCTCAAACCAACAGTGATTTCAGATTGATAAGGACTTACTGATCAAAAGCCGTAGTACATGAAGTAGCTGTGCATATCTGGGTGTGACGGCTAGAGCGTCACACAGGACATTTTTTAATAACTCGTTTTATTTTCGGATCAGGAAAAAAAACTAAACGAATGGTTTACAAGTTAAATATGCATTTGTAAAGTAGCAAATGCACACATCTAATCAATCACATAGAAATTAATGCACTTGTAATATGAAGTGGACGCGGGTCCGGATCAAGTTCCCCTCGGGTCCGGATCCGGACCGGAGTCCGGACTTTGAGAACCCCTGTTCTAGACTTTGGTCGCATTGGTGGATCCGCTACTTTTCTTCATCTATCCTATTTTTTAATGTACTGTAAATGTTGCAAATCAGTGCTGCCCTGATAGCCTGGTAGAGTAATAATTTGAATAAAATATTATTTGTATTGGGTATATGTGTCCAACGTGGCCGTCCTCGTGTAGCTGCGAGGGGGAATACTTAAAAAAAAGCTGTGCGGATGAGTGCGTGCACGAGTTGAATACCGAAAAAGTATACCCCGGCCTTTACTCGGCCTGTGTTGCCTCCCTGCACTTCTGCTTGGCCTGTGTTGCCTCGGTGCACTCTAACTTGGCCTGTGTTGCCTTGGCATAGAGGTCTTCACAGGTCCACTTAGACCCCAAAACATAAGGTGGGTCCCGATCAGGTTCGGGTCTAAAAGTTTCATGTGTGCCTCGGACACGGTTCGGGTTTAATAATAGCTCCATTGGGTCTCTGGTAATTTACAATTAATGTGTTTTTGCCGAACGGACCCGAAGACCAGAACTCTTTTGCGTGTGTGCGTCTATGTCCTTTTCAAGCCTCTCCTCTGTTTGCCAAGAGCGTTTGCAAGATTGTGTAGGTGGCGGTAGGTTCATTTTTAACCTTAATTTTAATCTAATTTAAAATAAGAAATGATCTGTATTGGGTATGAATTAATTAATTCATAGAGCCACGTATACTGGGGGGAATGGTGTAAGTTACATTCAAGCTATGTAAATTATGACAGTATATTCATTTTTTGGTGAACTATCCCTTTAAGGTGTAAACGTATTGATTACAGAGGGGCTTTTAATGATGCCACATAATCCTTTCTGCTCTAACAGAAATCTACAGCATTTTCTTTTCAACTTACCAGTTTCAAACGGAACAAAGCCTTCTGATGGAGAAATAATCATCTCTAAACTATGTGCTAACAAAACTAAACTGAACTTTGGACCCACCGCTTTTTGTTCCATATAAATTGAAGGCTGGATGGCCGCATTAAAGGAAATGCAGCAGCTCAGTCCAGAATGATATAAAAAAAATGGTATCTAAATTAAGCATGAATTGGACATAAAGATGTTAAGGATGCGGTACCTTCTGAGATATCGATCACCACCTCTACGTCCTTAAATATGCCAAGACGGAGTAACTTTTGTCTGGCCTCATGGGATTTTCTCATCACCTGCAGAAATACTGTGTTTATTACCTCCTCTAAAAACAACTTAACCAAACCAAACCTTATAAAACACCACAACCTGTTACTCACTTCCACCAGGTTCCTAGCAGTGAAGACATCTGAGATCTCATAGCCTAAGTAATCTTCTTTGGTTCTGCCTAGTCCTGCAATGCTGACATGTTGAACAACAACCTAGATGAGACAATTTTAGGTTTATTTGTGTTATAATTTTTTTTTAAATCCAAACAATTTACAGTGCTTTTAATGTATACATTGTTAGCAATTTGTCTGTTTCTTGGGAGTCGAACCCATGACCTTTGCACTCTTCCAACTGAGCTACGATAAATGATTTCCACAGTAATACATAATGGTATGATAAATCAGAATGCATGCACCACCATGGTTTCAATTATGGTGGTACCATGTTTCTTTTGTGTTAATGTATTAAACTTTAAGAAATAGTCAGAAAACAACTTACATCTTTATTTTCTAAAATCTCCTGCTTATTTTCTTGCTCTGCCTTCATCACCTCCATATCATCTGAGTTAACGCCCAGGTCTCGTCCATACATGGGATAAGAATCCATACTCTACAAAAAACATGACAATTTAAATTTATAACAAATAATGTATACTTATATGGCATATGCTGTGCATGACCTAATGTATGGAAACAAAAACAAGTATTGAAGCAGCACAGTAAACTCTGAACACAAGAGGTCACAGACAAACTTAGCCGATTTCAGGCTGAATCTTGAAGAAAGCTATTAACGTTACCCTTGCGTGCACAGTCCCCATTTTATCCAATTATATCCTTCAAAAGTGTTCAAGACGCGCAGCTGATCGTGGGAATGTAAAATATCGCAAATATTATGAAGCAGTGAACCCAGCCCCCTTCAAGGAGGACGCCATGACACGCAGACGCTTTGAGAAACAGTAAGGTGATTGGCTATGACGCCACGCAAAGTGGGCGGCGCTTTTACTTATTTATTTTATTTTATTCCCTTCGTTAAAGTTATTATTATTATTATTTATTTTATTATTTGATTTTTCAGTGTTTTTATGTTTCAGTGTCATGTAAAGTTGATTACTTAATAATTGTAAAAAAATCGGTACCTCGTGCTACTCCGCCCTTTTAGATCCTTGTGGAGTAGTCATGGACTGTAGTTATACACCTACCGAAAAGGGCAATTGTGAAAGTTGAAAACTGGATTGACCCGCAGCTAGGGTAATAGTTATAGTTTGTACTTAATGACAACTTAGATTGCATTTTTTTGTTTCAATAACTAGAAGGCTATTGCGCGCAATGCGTTCATCCATGTATGTAGTGAACTGTGTAGATTTGTGTGTCTAATTCATCCAGTTCATTGGCAATTTATTATAAGTATCAGTATGTTGTATTTTAGGTATTTTGCTGTTTCTAAACTCAAAAGTAAACACAAGTAGTTCAATCGTTTAATTTAAAAACGCCTTCTCCTATAAGGCCAGCAGAGGCCAGTATAACATCTCTGATCTCTTTGATTACAAAGCTTTTATGTAGGTGGAACAAAGAACCAAACTCTGGATAATTTGATGCACCTTAAGGCATTTATCTGGCTCAGTATTACGGTGAGTAAATATATATAAAGTAAAATAATAATTTAGTATTTATTTATAGGCACTTGAAGTATATATTGTTATAGACATTGGGAACTTTAAAGGTGTATCACTTTGTCAATAAATTAGTCACAGGTAAAACAGTTTAAAATAAAAAAGCAATTTATTACACATTGAAATAAATAAAATACAAAGCCTACATTTTTACTTATTTTGATTTAATACAAACTTGATTTTTATTTTATTCTTACTATTATTAATGTAGTCTGCTTATTCTTCTTCATTTCTTTCTTATTGTTCACAATTGATGCTTTTGCATTTTAAAATAAACTGTACAAAAAGATACAGATGACGATGGATATTTCATTTGATATGCCGTTTTCTTGCCAGGTCTGAACTCAATCAATGGAAGGAGGCACTTATGCATATCCTATGCGATCTCTCTCTCTCTCTCTCTCTCTCTCTCTCTCTCTCTCTCTCTCTCTCTCTCTCTCTCTCCTTCATTTCACCTCCCATCTCCTCCTCAAATATGTGCAAACCAATCAGCAGGCGTCGCGAGGCATCGAGCTCTCGTGCTCTGTCTGCCAGCAGCAGCAGAAACGCTCCTCTTATCAAAGACACACGCAACTGGAGAACAACATTCACTCACAGCCTCGAACCATGGGTCCTGCCTGCTTCTCCTGGGACGTCTGTTTGCTTTTCCTTCTCATAAATACTTTCGATGTCATGGGAAATGCTGGAGTCGCAGGTAACCTTCTTTTTTTGGGGGGGGGGGGGGGGGGTAAACTTTAGCTAACTGATAAATATTGCAGAATTGAATAAATATTATTTTGCAAATGCCTAATAGAGAGCTTTTTATAAAGCACTTTACTTATAATTACATTAATATGATAAATATGTTGTTTTTGCTTTATAGGTCACCTTTTGTAAATTAAATTAGGCTTATTATTGACAATACTGGAAATTGCATGCTGAAAATCATGGGGTTTGAACGCGCAAGTCTGAGTTTGCGCAAAACATTATGCATTAAAAAAATTGTCTCTGAGAAATTGGCTCTTATTGGGTCTGTACGACCATGAGCCGCCTTGATGGGGTCGATTTGGGAGGATTATCGACCCCTCACTCTTCTGCATTTATCGATACGCATTGTGTCTCTTCGTAATGAATGCTTGGAAAAAGTCAATAATACAATAAAACTTAGAGTCTCGGTTCTTTTAAACATGATTGAAAATTTGATGACATATATTTATTTAAGTTAAACACACTCGTGGAAATAAAAGAGACCTGCAAATGTTTAACTCTAAATAAGTTTATTGGAGTTTTGGCTGTTGCGCATGAAGTCTCCGGGGTTCGAGTAGCCTTTTTTATGGAAATAAACAGATGAAATAAAACTCATGACATTCGTAAACCAAAACATATGTGCAATATTTATTTATATTCCCTCAGTGTCTATGGCATGGGTTTGAATGATCTGTCGCGGTTTGTTCACCGGAGCGCATTGCGCACATGGTGCTGAGCGACTTTTTTGTCATATATGTATGTGTGCTTGAGTTTAATATTCTGGTAATGATAAACTTGAACTTACAAATGAGAAATAATTCATTTATTTATCCATTCATTCATTCTTTCTTTCTCTCATTACCTTCAGATCTAAAGTTCTCATATAAAAGTCACTTATTTAGACATGGTCACTGAACAGCAAAAAAAGCAACCACTGCCACACCTGTATTCCCCTATCAGAAGAAATAGATTTTTCATTAAGGTCTGGTTTGATCTAATCCAGTTAAAGACAAGTCTGTCTTTTGGTTGACTGTGTCTCTGACATGGTACACACGGACAGAATGACAGATTCGGTTGTTTCTGAAAATCTACTCTACAATGCCATTGATGCTAAAAGGAGATGAACAACAAATGTTTTATTATGTTTAATGTCCTTAAATAAATATAATGGGTCACTGCTATCTAGATAGACTGTTCTGTATGTTCTTAGAAAGAAACTATTTAACGGTTATCTTTCTGCTGATATGGTTGCTTGAAATTGCTTTGACTATTGAGATATAGTAAAAGTGTAAAATACAATGTTGATATCTCTTCTGATGGGAGACATGAGATTTCTTCCCTGACATGCAGGTTCTCATTTAGACCCCCATCACAATAATGGAAAAGCAACAGTGCTATCAAAAAGCTTTCTTGTAATTTTTTTTTCTTGTGGGATCTTTTCAAGATCTTTATGTGTACAAGCATTCAGCAAAGTCTTATTCCATGTGATTACCCCACAGATGCAGATGAATGCTCTGAAGCCACAGACGACTGCCACATCGATGCTCTGTGCCAAAACACTCCAAAATCCTTCAAGTGCATCTGCAAGACTGGTTATAAAGGAGATGGCAAGCACTGTGAAGGTGGGTTAGCCGGATCTTTCTTCCCACCCACTCTCTGCTGTCTCACACATAGAGGTTGCACTGTGTTCGTGAGGGCATTTCATAGGCGTCCATTATTTAATATCGCCGCAAATATGTTTTATGCCAAACCCTAAATCTAAAAGTAATCAGCAAATAATAAGGCAAAATTCAAAACTCTGGGCAGGTCATCCAGATGTTCCTCAGCTCCTGCTGTGGGTCGTAATTAGTTTAGAGGAAGTGCAGTGTGAAGGTGAGAGGTGCTTGGAGGGTAAAACCTGCTGTAGTCTTTACACCTCCCTCTGCCTTTCTGCCTGAGAGCACCGCACAGCTGGAGCGATTACACATCATCACCTTCTCACAAGTACACATTATGGCACTGCTCTCTCACAGACATGCACATCTATTGTGCATGCTTAAAACATGCTTTGTGTTCTGTCATGCAAACATGTAACCCAGTCTGTGAACATCCAGCTAAAGGACATTTTTGGGTGAATTACTGTTATCCTTTATATATATATGCATTGGTAGAGTCAAAAAGCTTGAGAGGACATGTAAACTTGCTACTTGCTTGTAATATTTCTAAAATAATACAAGACTTTTCATTACATTTATGCATTCGGCAGAAGGAATTTTTAAGGTATAAATTTTTATTTTATTTAGTATGTATGTGTGTTACCTGTGTTCGAATCCATGAACTTTTGCACTCCTAACACAATGCTCTACCCATGAGCTATACAGTAGGGGTGCAATTGTTCAAATTTCTCATGGTTCTTTGTGTCATGGTTTTAGGGTCGCGTTTTTGGTACGTTTCGGTGTGTGTATGTTTACGTGGACAAAAAGGATACTCAAATAAAATAAAATTATTTATTTGGTTACAAACAACACTTTGGTAACAACAGACTTTCTTTACAAAAATAAAATCTAAGCAGTTTTTAACCTCTGCCAAAATTCAACATTTTCACTTAAGAGTACTTGTGTTATTATACTACATGTACCAACATAAAGTAACTTCAAAATGAACATAAAATAGCTTAGAACACTGGGTTACTTTTTATTATCTATGCCACTTTCTTCAAGTTTTTTCGCAAGAACATCAGTTTGTTAACATTTAAACACAGAAGGCAATTTGTGTGCTGTTTTGGTCTCACCTGCGATCGCATGCTATCAACAACACCCTGGTGATGACGGTCCAAGCAACTCGTCATATTAGATGTATTGTCTTGACTCTTGAGCATATGGCACTCGTGCGTGCGAATTATACAGTTTTGTCTAAATTTTTTTAAAGTGCCCATATTATGCCTGCTTTTCCACAAGATAAATAGGTGTATGAGTTCCATAAAACATGTTTCAGAAGTTGTTTGCTCGAAATAGCGTATAGGAAAAGATTCTTACCAATCTCTAGTAGCCTCTGTTTGAGTGCCTTTCAGATTGTGCCGTTTTGAGGTATTTATGAGCTGCTGCTCCTTTGGCCACACCCCACTACTTACGTCATGTGCGCACACGCAATGGTAGCGCGAGCAGTAGAGACCATATACTGTATATTATTATATAGTATTATTAAGGGTTTATGTATTATTAGGCCAACAGACAGTATCACTAGTAAGTATACTCCAGGAGAAAAAAAACTCATTACACATAATGATTGGCTTCGATTGTAAATTGTGATGTGATTTTGCCCTGGACAACGCTAAATGGTAAATGGACTGCATTTATATAGCCATCCAAAGCGCTTTACAATGTGCCTCACATTCATCCATTCACGGTGGTGTCAGCCATGCAAGGCGCCATCCAGCTCGTCGGGAGCAGTTGGGGTTAGGTGTCTTGCTCAAGGACACCTCAACACTTGCTCAGGTGGAGCCGGGGATTGACGCACCAACCTTCCGATTTGTAGACAACCTACATGAACCACTGAGCCGCTGCTACCCCTAACATGTTCCCATTTATAAAATATTTTTAAACACATTATTTTTGCAAATTACAGAAATTTAGACACGGTGGGGGATGTATACTGCTTGTGGACACCATGCTAATTGCTAGAAGCTAGCGGGAGGTCCGATATGGGAAAGTGATGGAGACTTGGAGAGGGGTAGGCCTGTCGGAAAGGCCCGGTATTATTAAGTTTTGGCAAAACACTATTACTTAGACATATGCGGCTGCCCCGAGAATTTTCGGGTGTTTGTGTTTCACCTCCCACCTATATAATGGGTTGATAGGTGCACTGGAACAATCCTTCCTAAAATGCTTTCAACTTTCGTTTACAAAGACATGAAACTCACCGAGTGGTCAGGGGTGTTCACTGCTATGCTTGTATTAGATGTGCTGTGAGGTACGGTATTACTCCGCGCCGGGAACTTTGTTTCTATTCTTGTTATTGGCAATGGCGGATTAGCGCCACCACCTGGGCTGGAGTGTCTATTATTCAAGTTCTCAGCGGAAGAATATACGGGTGTGAGGCGTTTGGAAAAATAGGTCCACAAGTTAACAACGAATGCTAAAACAGCTGTTGGAAAGCATCTTTTGCAGCGATTTTTGTGTGAGCATACCAGTGAACACCCCTGACCACTCGGTGAGTTTCCCGTCTTTGTAAACAAAAGTTTAATGCATTTTAGAAACTAATGTTCCAGTGCACCTATAAACCCATTGTAGAGGTGGAAGGTGAAACACAAACACCCGAAAATTCTCGGGGCAGCCGCATATGTCGAAATTTCAGTCAAAAACATTCTATTTCATTATAAACAATCTGAAAACAGGGCTTTAAGTGTAAAATACCGAACTTGTCCTTTAAATTTTTTTTATATCTTTCGAAAAGTATGGTAACGTTAGCTTTTCACTGACTTTGCAGGAGAAACCACGCTTCAAACTAACTAGCATAGCGATTAGCCACCTCGTTCTCAATGGCAAATGACTGCTAAAACACACACACACACACACATACACACACACACAAGTTCACTCCCCTCGACGCGCACCAATTCATGGGCGGGATGAAGTCAGTTTTTTTTAACAGTGCTAACAATATCTATAAAGCCTACTGTCTACAAACATGAATAATATTAACATGACTATACATCGTTTAAAAGATCTACGGGTTTAGCATCAGTGTATGGTTTCAGTTTTGAGATACAGATGCTCTAGCATCAAAAATGATATAACAATCACGAGTCTAATCCAGTCTGTTTCAGATGTGTGAATAACCCATAAAAAACGTCTAATAGAATACATCCAATAACCATTTTGTCCACAAATGCGTGTAATCTCTGAAACATAGATATATAGTCTGTTGTTTACATCAGATTTCACATGAACGTCTTGTAATAGAATATAATATACAATCTGAGGACTATTTGCATTTGAACACTGTATATGAGATTACACTTTAGGTTCTGGTAAACACATAAACACGCATTAAAACTTTGTTTTTAAAAGTAGGCGGGAGTATAATACATAATATCCAAACAGTGCTGTCAAAAATTGTGAGGCTATTTGAGTTGCACGTTCCATCAAGGACTTCGTGGAAAAATATTGATAGACAAAACGTATAGCCATTTAGATAACGAATCCAACAATCTTTGTTTGACATTTTATTTCCTGGTGTGGAAACTGCATTTTATATGCTAACATAAGGATAAATAATAATAAGAATGAACGTCTATGCATGTAACCAAAAGATTTTTCTTTTATTTCCATGAGACATGATAACAATGTGTAGGATATCAACGATGACAACAGTATGGAGGATATCAGCGAAGTGACTGCTGTAGCTACCTGGTGGGTGGAGACCTGGGTAGTGGGGTGGTGGGCGGGAAAATTCAAATGGAATGTGATGAAAGGTGTGTGACCTCACAACGGAGCTGATTTTGAAACAGCGAAATCTGAGACTGAAGGCAGAGGACATTCAGAAACCTGTATCTCACTCAAAACTGCATGGATGAATATTTTTTCCAAGTTTGTATACGTGTGGAAGCACCAGAGACACAAAGGAACACCCCAAAACCCAGAAAAAGTTTTTCATATTATGGGCACTTTAAGCATTGCTGCTGCAGTAGACTTAAATGAAGCTGCCGGTGCCTCTGTCAGCAGCCTTTCAATGGGCAAGAGTGGCTCAGTAGTTCATGCAGGTTGTCTATAAACCAGAATATTGGTGGTTCAAGTGTCGAGGTGACCCCAGCTGTTCCCGACGAGCTGGATGGTGCCTTACATGGCTGACACTGCCGTCGGTGGGTGAATGTGAGGCTTGTAAAGCGCTTTGGATGGCCATGGTTTTGTTAAAAGCGCTATATAAATTCAGTCCATTTACCATTTTTCCTTTTTTTGCAATGCTAAATCTTTTGCAGAAAACTTTCTTGTACCTTATATTTTCAATAAACATCATTCTTTTTTATGTATAAGCTTGTTTCCTCATGGGGACCTCAAAATGTCCCCACGAGGTCACAAATTTACTGGTATTTCTATCTTTGTGGGGAAAATTGGTCCACACAACATGATATTACCAGGTACACACACACACACACACACACACACACACACACACATTAGCGGTTTTTCTGCGTTGTTTTTTTCACTAAACTATATAAGAAATGCGTGGTCGAATCAAACACAGAGCACCGCGGTGCACGTGCATGCCGAACTGTGGGAGGATAACAGGACGGTTCGATTCTTTACCAAGAACAGTTGCACTCGTACTATACCGGAGCATCATTAGAAGTTGTTTTGACAGTTACACTGAAAAATCACATATACTTGGGCTGGCACAGATTTGTGATTTTAACAAAGTACATCTTGTACATCCTACTGAAAGAATATCTGACTTTTTATGCAGCAGCTTCAGCAGTAACAACATAAACAAACGGCTTTCGTGGAACAAACGTAAATTCCAGTAAACTGCGCAAATAATCAGTAACAACTGAGTCATTTAAGAGTAGTTTGTTTCTAAGAACAAGCAAAATAAATAACATGTAGATTACCTTAGTTTATAGCTAAAGCCTTTCAAAAACTACACGTTACTGAGTAAAATGTGTACTAGATAATGTATACAATGTAAACTACAGATCGGCTGCCAAACCTCCATTCACATAGCAGTGATCCAGGATCCCCTCGTCTTTAGGATACCAAAATATTTATATATATGCGAATATATATTTAAAAAATTGAAAAATGAAAGAGCTTTCCAAACTGAAAACAGCTTGCACTAACGTATCTTAAAATACATCAGTCCCCTTTGTTTTGCCTCAGAATGCACATTAGTAATCCAATAAAACGTATAATTTTGTCGAACTGGAATCTATTGAAAAGTGACTCTATCCTTAGAGAAGTTTTTCGTGCGGCCCCCAAAATTAGTTTTAGGAGGGCCCCTACTCTTCGAGACAAACTAGTATCTAGTCATCTCAGCATGAGCAAAAAGACCACTTGGCTTCACAGACAGATATTGGGTACGTACAAATGTGGATTTTGCAACCACTGTTCAAATATTAAAGAGTGTAAACAGTTTATTGATTTTAAAACTAATAAGACATATAACATACAATCATTCATTAATTGCAATACCACTTTTGTAATCTACCGTTTATCTTGTACATGTGGTTGCTTTTACATAGGCCGAACAAAGAGGCATCTTAAAGACAGAATTTCAGAACATAAGAATGCTATTAAAAAGGCAAATTTTGATTACCCAATGGCCAAACACTTTTACAGTGCACATAATAGCAACCCAGATGGTTTAATGGTTGAAGGTCTAGAGACAATTAAAAAGAACATTAGGGGTGGTGATAGATTAAGAGTACTACTACAAAGAGAAACTTTTTATATATATAATTTGCAGGCTATGACATACCCAGGACTCAATGATGAAATTGACTTTAGTCCCTTTTTGTAATTGTTCTTTTGTTGTTTGTTTTTTCTTTTCTTTTTAAAAGAGTTCTATTTATTGGTGTCTTTACTCTAGTGTAGTTGCCATCTAGTGGTCTTTTCTTCCAATGTTTTACATATGGGAATTCATTACCTTTGTGATGTCATTCAGGTGTTTGTGATTAGCTGACTTTTTAAGTGAAGATTGTTTGTTTGATCAGTATACCCTGAAGAAGGCTATCTGTGCCGCTACTCGTGGGTTATTGCCCTGTTATATGTTTTTAATGTTATAGCCATATTTAAATAAAGGCTTTTTACCTTTTGATATATGAAGAGTGCCTTGGATTCCCCTTTTTTTTCACATTTTGTATACCCTACACCAAAGAGCACCTAACTAATTTTTCCCCCCCAAAAAAAAAAAATTCTGCTATTTTTGAGCACTTTGGATTTTTTTGTTTGTTAAAACTAGTTATATTTCCTAATTAAAACTAAGGCCTAGTCCTGGCTTAAGCTAAAGCCAGTTTGGGAAACCACCCCATTGTGTCTGAAAAAATAACTGAAAATAAAAATGCAATAAGAAATAAACTGACTATACCAGAACAGGCCTTAAACGCCAATCATACTAAGGTCATATTAGTACTGGACCACATGTTATAAGTGGCTGCAAAAAAATCTATTCCTTACAGATCCTTAAAAAGCATCCTTCACTTCCCTAAATTTGGAATTGCTTTTTTCTTTAAATGCTGTTTTTCCACTGTATTAAATGGTTTTGCAATGTATTGCGTTACACTGTCAGTTAAGAAACGCCATTAGAAACTGTCTTATTTATACAGGTGCTGCAGCTCCCCCTTGTGTTTTTTAGAGAGATATGCAATCATTTCGGTGATCTTATTATTATTTAAGAATTATTTAATCATTGTGACAGCTCTAGTCACAAATGCGCTTACATTTGATAAGAGACACAGAAATACTGCAGAATCTTCAATACAGTATGTGTTTTTTGTTTGTAGATACATTGTAACTTTGCGTTACATTTTTCAAAATGATAAAATGTGACCCTGTCTGTAAAATCCAGGCTAAAGTCTCATAATCCAATGAATCAAAGATTGATTTTAATCATTGACATGATCTTACTCAGTCAATATTAAAATGATCAATGTTAGAATGTTTTTTATATTACGCAGGATAATTTTATGTAAAAAATAATAAATCCCCCCAAATTAATTTAGCTGAGTTTTCACAGGCAGGGAAACAAATGTTTTGTTTATTTTTACAGTCTTAGTCTTTCAGAACCCGCTGTATGTATGAACACAGTTATACATTATGTAAGGGATAATGTATAGGCAGCCGGTAGGGACTGAAGTGGTTTATTTTGCTATTACAACTGGCTGCCTGTACATTATTTTGCTTAATTCTTGCTATTTACCTCATAAGTAAGGTACATTAAATATTGATTTTAAATATTTTATTTGTTTCTTTTAACGAATGTAGACCTTCCAGTAGGAAAACACGTTTATTTTCGGTTTTAAGATTAGACGTTAAAATGTCACAAACACACTATTCGGTTGAATCATTTGTAAATATAATGTCATATATGTTATTAAAATACATATATAAATGTTTGTGTAATATTAAACTGTTCCTGTCAGCATCCGGGTTACCATGTGTTATTTGTTTTGAGAGGTTGTTATCCAGGAATAACAAATCTCTAAAATGTCGTGACTGGCCAATCAGAATCAAGCATTCCAACACGCCCTGTAATAAATAAATAAATAAATAAATACATAACAAAAATACTGGTATTCCTATCTTTGTGGGGACAATTGGTCCCCACAACGTGATAATTACCAGGTACACAAACGCACGCACATTCTGGTTTCCATGTTTTGTGGGGACATTCCATAGACGTAATGCTTTTTATACTGTAACAAATTGTATATTCTATTCCCCTTACCTACCCCATTCCCTAACCCCAACCATCACAGAAACCCTTCTCCTACTTCACATTTTCAAGAAACATCATTTTGTTTGATTTATTAGCTTGTTTCCTCATGGGGACATCAAAATGTCCCCACAAGGTCACAAAAATACTGGTATTCCTATCTTTGTGGGGACAATTGGTCCCCACAACGTGATAATTACCAGGTACACACGCACACGCATGCACGCACGCACGCACACACGCACGCACGCACACACACACACACACATATGTATATATAAAATGATAGGAGTTTGTTTTATGAGCCCAGGTTAACTCAACCTTGGAGAAATTTGTGTTCAAACCACTGATCTATATAAATGACTGGATTGCGCATGACGTCACAACTGTGAAGCCACCGCGCCGCCATGTTGGTATACCCAAACATTCCATTAAATCAATGGACGCGATCAGATTTTAATGATAAAACATCACTTTACTAGTCTTCGTTTTTATATCTGAAGTTACCCTGTACATTATTACAACACAATTGTCCTAAGCATGTACATAGTTATTTACTGAAAGTTGTACATTTTTAGTTTTTAATCAGTTATAAATTAATCTTCATTACAGTATCAGATCAGCAGACAGACCGAAGCATATATGACAAACGTGCTCATTCTGAAATCTAAATAAATAATCATACTTTGTACCGTATGAGCATGCAATAATTTGCTGGTTTTATGTTATCTAAACTTACAAGTTACCTAAACTTATTTAGTGAAATAACGCTGACCGTGTAGCTGAATGTCAAAAAAAACGTTATTTATACCCGTGTCATTAACAGAACGCAGCAGACACACTCACCTTAACGGTTTTTTATAAATCCATTTCCCTGCCCGATTAAAACATAAACATTGCAAATAACACCAGAATTAACAATTAATTTACGTACACATATCCTAAAAATAATCTTGCGTGACTGATACGCTGTAAAGCGGGTGAATTTAAAACATGATTTTGAATGGAAGTCAATGACGCCCTCTGCCGGTTGGGTATACCAAGATGGCGGCTCGAACTCTGCGCTGGCTTCACCTCACGCTGTTAAGTTAAGCGTTTTATGTGCAATCCAGTCATTTATATAGATCAGTGGTTCAAACTAAGCAAATTCGTCCTAAATTCTCATTAGGTGGATTGTCAGACGTACAGCTGGTGCGATTGAGGGCACAAGGCACACAGGGATAAATGAGTTTGAGAGTATGTGTAGATTTGAAAGGTGATGGACACTGAATCAGTGGAGTTACTCTTTCTCTGCTGTTTCCTGTTATTGTTCACCACGTTCTTCATCTGTGTAAATTGTCCTTTTTGCCTTCTCTCCATCTTGCTGTTTTCCCCACATGTGTTGAGCTTGTGTTTCAGGGTGAGGGAAAATGTGCTCTTTACCTATTATGAAACCTGAACCCAGTTCTCAATGCCATTAATGAATTAGGTGGATTTGAAATGGCATCGCACCAGACTGCTTCTCGGCTAACGCTCGGAACTCCAAGGACAGACAGCGTGGGCTAAAACAACATCTTTTATTTTCTCCAAGGAAACACTGGGAATGTTCTGGACTTTAAAGAAGCTTTTTACTCCCACCTTCAAACCGCAGACTACGGTTCAAGAGCAATGAGGCTGTCAGTTACGCCGAATCCAAAAGGTTTAGATGTTTGTGTGTTGGTCATAGTATGTGCGTGGATGTGTGCGTCTCCCCTATTATAGTCCTTATGTTGTCTCTCTGTCTGTAGTCTGAACGGACATTCTGTCCACAGTGTAATGTGGTGTGTTTTGGGAAGGAAAAGGGGGGCTATTTTGTCTAAAGCGAGAAGCCCATTACCAACCCTTTTATACCGCTCCACCCACCCTCTAATTAAAGCCCTGCATGTTTGCCTTTAAAGGAAATTAAGAAAACACTTGCTAAACGCATGTTTTCATGCTGTCCATCTACACAGGCTGCCGCATTGAACACGCAAAGACGATTTATCGTGTTGCTTTGTTGTTTCTCTGGGGAATACATACTTATAACAAATAACAACCGATACTAATAAATACTCACATTGTGCTTTAAAACTATGGAAATCACAATCCCAACCTGTAATCCCACATGACCAGACAGTGATTCATCTTTTATGAATCGTTAAAATATTGGTATTATAATGTAGTGTACACCATGAGTATATAAAAGTATAGCTTTGTGTGATATGAATAAAAAACGCTAATAAACAATGTTGAGATTGTAGTAATCTGAGCCTTGGACGCGATTCCTTACATCACGACTTAAAGGGATAGCACACCCAAAAATAAAAATGGCTGATTATTTACTCAGGCCATCTGATATGTCGGTGAGAACAATATATAAATCTTCAGCAGAACAATAAAAAAGATATTTTGCAGAAACCGCAGTGCTCTGTGATTCATACAATGCAAGTAAACTGTTTCGGCCCTTTGTGAGCAGATATATCCAATACAAAAGTGATCCCTTACGACTCCTGATGACATACTGACCAAGCCAAGCAATTGGTTTTTGCAAGAAATTGAACATTTTTTATGTTAATATATACAGTATCTGCTAAACCCGATCTTCTTCTTGTGGTGTTTGATGGCAGTTGGCAAACCAAAATAATATCTAAAATTATGTTTAAATTTGCTAAAAGATCAAAGTTTGCCATCAAAATTTACGGATTTACTTTATTAATCATGCAAATGATTAATTAATGAGATTCATCAATGGGTGGAGCTTAAAACTGACCTCCCACCTCCCAGTTTTTGGAAAAACAAACCCCCCTTAATTGAACTATGGCTAAGCCATGCCCTCAAACTTGATGAGCCAGTCACAGTGCGCATAGCTAACCCAATACACTCGGACATGCTTGCATGTCCATTGAAATGCATTTCAGTTAGTCAGTTTTCGTTCGTTTTTATATGTTTTTTCTTGTAATTTTAAGTTTAAAATGGTCAAACAGTGTGCATAGGGTTCAATTCCGACACTAGGTATCCCAAGAGGCTGGGCAACATTGTATATTTTTTTAACTTTCCCAAGCCACATTTCAACTGAGATTACGTTAATTGTAAGTCAATTGCAAGTTCACAAATTTATTGAGAAAAAAGAGAGGGAATGAGACAGAGCAAAAGGTCAGTTCACAGGAGAGCCACACACGACGACCACCACCGGCCCACTATGGATGGTATAACAACAGAGGGTATGACTCACACACGACTGAAGGAGAGAGTGAGCCGGAACCTGAAGACTGATAATCCACTCTGATCTTGACCGGAGAGAAACCCACACACAGCCGATGACAGACAGCACGCTCACCCCACACGACAGAGGGTATGATGCACACACGACTGAAGGTGGGTGTGAGACGGACTTGGGAGATGTATAATTCACTCTGGTCATGGACCGGGGAGAAATCCACTCACGGCTGAGGATGGACGAGTTGATGAAGGTAGCCGCTGAAACCCCGAAAGTAACTGGTGTACCGCCTAAAGACGAAGCGAACCAGATGTTCCAGGAAACAAGCAGAGTTCAATCGAGGTCAAGTTCATGTACATCCACAGGCATGGAACTCCGGGCAAAGACGAGCCTCCAGATGCTGAGGACCGAACCTGGGATCAGAGATGAGAGAGAAAACACAGACACTCCGACAGGACAAGGCAAAGCAGCAGGACTTTGACCGAAAACAATGAGCGCGAGACAAGAGACAGGACGGCGTGCTATTTAAAGGAAAACATTAACGAGACACCACCGGTGAACAATTAACGAAACGAGCGGACGGGGCTAGTGAACACATGAGGAACTGTCACCAACAAGTAAATAAACAAACACATACCCACACACAACCACCGATCACCCAGGAGTCATGACAGTAGCCTCCCCCCCAAGACCGGCACCAGACGGACCAGGAGACTCACCCTGTCGCCGACGGAGGTCCTTGATCAGCCCAGGATCCAGTATATCCCGAGCCGGAACCCAACACCTCTCATCCGGACCGTACCCTTCCCAATCCACTAAATACTGAAAACCTCTGCCCCTGCGACGAGAGTCTAGCAGCCTCCTAACTGTAAAGACAGGGGCTCCATCCACTAGACGAGGGGCGGGGGGGTTAGGGGCAAAGACGGGGGGATTATTACGGGCAAAAATCACAGGCTTAACTTTGGATACATGAAAAACAGGGTGAACCCGACCAAGAGTAAGAGGTAACTTAAGCTTCACCGTTACCGGATTAATGACCTTAGAAATACTGTATATACCATTAGATGCCTGTAAACCGGTGACAAAATCAAGGGCAATATGAGACCAGGAGCAGGACGGCATGGGCAAGGATTTAAGCAGACCAGCGGGAGGTTGATTAGATGCTTTATTATGAGCACAGACTGAACAGGCATAATACAAACTGTCTGACGTCCGTAGTCATAGAAGACCACCAAAAGCGTTGACGGACGGCAGCCAACGTTCTCCGAATGACCCCACCGAATGACATCAGAATGTAAACGCTCAGGAACCCATAGACGACCCACTGGACACCCCTCCGGAACTTCCCCCTCTCGGCCGGCCTCTCTCACCCGCTGTTCGATTCCCCACACAAGGGCACCGGCCACCCTCCCCTCCGGGAGAATGGTTTCGGTCCGCTCCAACTCAGACTTCTCGAACAGACGGGAGAGAGCGTCAGGTTTCGTATTCTTAGAGCCAGGCCAGTACGAGAGGGTGAAGTTAAAACGGTCAAAGAAAAGTGCCCAGCGGGCCTGTCTAGATGTTAGTCTTCTGGCCGAACGGATATATTCCAGATTTTTAGGATCCGTCAAGACGAGAAAGGGTTCAAAGGTTCCCTCCAACCAGTGACGCCACTTACCCAGTGCAAGTCTAACCGCCACCAGCTCCTGATTGCCTAAACCGACTCCTTGTGAAACTCGCACTTCTCCGCCTTAACGAAGAGCTGATTCTCTAAAAAGCCGTTGCAAAACCTGGCGAACATGCTGAGTGTGTATCTGCATGGAGGGAGAAAAGATGAGAATATCTTCGAGATACACAAAGACAAATTTGTTAATCATGTCACCCAGCACTTTATTAACCATGGTTTGGAAGACAGCCGGTGCGTTACAAAGGCCGAACGGTAAAACTGAGTATTCCCAGTGTCCCGAAGGTGTATTAAAGGCTGTCTTCCACTCATCGCCCTCTTTAACACGTACCAAGTGATAAGCGTTCCGCAGATCTAACTTGGTAAATACGCGCGCTCCCTGTAATAACTCGAACGCTGATTTTAACAAAGAAAAATCCAGCGCCGGCTGGAGACGAGGAGCGGCGAATGAGACCGGCATTTAAAGCTTCACTAATGTACTTATCCATAGCCTCTCTCTCTGTTTTAGATAGGGAAAAAATACGACCCTTAGGCAGAGAAGTGTTAGGAAGGAGTTTGATCTCACAAACATACGACCGGTGAGGGGGCAGAGAAGTGGCCCAAGCTTTACTGAACACCTGGTGCAGATCAGAGTAATCTGCCGGGATCCCCGAGAGGTCGGCAGCCGGAACCTGAGAAACAGAACAAATGACAGGAGAAGGAGCAGGACCAAGACAAGAAACATGACACGAAGACTTCCACGACAACACAACATTGTTCTGCCAATCAACGTGAGGATTATGTTTGGATAGCCAGTCATGTCCTAAAATGACTGGCGACTGCGATTGTTCTAACAGATAAAATTTGATCTGCTCACGATGATTGCCAGAAACAAACAAACTCACAGGGGGTGTGCGATGAGTGATCACAGCCATATGCTGACCCTTCAATGTCCAGGCAGAGAGAAGAGAGGAGAGAGAAATGAAAGGGATACCCCAGGCTTTGGCCAAACCAGCATCCAAAAGACTTGCCTCCGCACCGGAATCCAACAGCGCCTGTGAATGGAAAGACTGTTTATAATTAATAATTACAGGCAGTGTGGTGCTGCTTACGGGAGATTTAAATGATGATACGCCCACCGAAACTCCTGAAGTCATCGGCGGGCGGAACCTTTTACCGGACATGTAGCAGCCATGTGCCCTGCTTTCCCACAAAATAGACACAAACCATTAGACAGGTGACGATTTCTTTCACTGGCAGAAATGCAAAACTTGCCAAGTTGCATGGGTTCTTCGGTGGGCAGAGCAGATGCAGACTCCCCTGACTCAGAGGAAAGATGACAAAAAGACCGGTGGAGATCTCGTTGGCGGTGGCGGGTCTCGATCCTCAAAGCCAGGTCGATAGCAGTCTCAAGTGATGTGGGTGGGTCCCGAGCCGCGACCTCGTCTTGGATGGCAGGGCTTCGACCCTCGAGAAATTGAGCTCTCAAAGCGGCGTTGTTCCAGTTGCAATTGATGGCAAGCGTTTTGAACGTGATAGCATAGTCAGTAACAGAAGAGGTCCGTTGCTGCAATCTCACCAAATCAGCTGCTGCCATGTCTCCCTGAAGCGAACGGTCAAATAAGCTCAACATCTCCTTCTCGAGGGCCTCAAACGAGGTCGTACATGGAGCCCTGGCCCCCCATGCAGCCATTCCCCACTCTCTAGCAAAGCGACGAGGCTTGAGAGCGAAGACGAGGGAACATTGCTGCAGAAAGGCCCGGCAGGTGTTGGGATCACCGTCAAAGGAGGGGGGTGTCGCCGCGTGTGGCTCACGCTCTGTCAAAGCGGCTCCTCCAGTGGTAGAAGAGAATAGTTTACTGACTGGGGAAACGACTCGGTCCAACCGGTTACTGAGTTCCGAAAGTTGTTCAGACAGGAGACGGAAATCTCTGGCCGCTGCATTCAACAGGGACGAATGCTGCTCAATGATCGCTCCCTGCTGGTGAAAAGCGTCCTGCATTGGATCCGAACCCTCCGAACTCGCTGACTCCATTTGTGGCGCGCTCATTTTGTCACAAAGAGTCTTAAAGTCAATTGCAAGTCCACAAATTTATTGAGAAAATAGAGAGGGAATAAGGCAGAGCAAAAGTTCAGTTCACAGGAGAGCCACACACGACGACCACTGCCGGCCCACTCTGGATGGTATCACAACAGAGGGTATGACTCACACACGACTGAAGGAGAGAGTGAGCCGGAACCTGAAAACTGATAATCCATTCTGATCTTGACCGGAGAGAAACCCACACACAGCCGATGACAGACAGCACGCTCACCCCACACGACAGAGGGTATGATGCACACTCGACTGAAGGTGGGTGTGAGACGGATTGGGAGATGTATAATCCACTCTGGTCATGGACCGGGGAGAAATCCACTCACGGCTGATGATGGACGAGTTGATGAAGGTAGCCGCTGAAACCCGGAAGTAACTGATGTACCGCCTAAAGACGAAGCGAACCAGCTGTACCAGGAAACAGGCAGAGTTCAATCGAGGTCAAGTTCATGTACATCCACAGGCGTGAGAACTCCGGGCAAAGACGAGCCTCCGGATGCCGAGGACCGAACCTGGGATAAGAGATGAGAGAGAAAACACAGACACTCCGACAGGACAAGGCAAAGCAGCAGGACTGTGACCGAAAACAATGAGCGCGCGACGAGAGACAGGACGGCGTGCATTACGGAAAACATTAACAAGACACCACAGGTGAACAATTACCGAAACGAGCGGGCTGGGCTAGTGAACACATGAGGAATGGTCACCAACAGGTAAATAAACAAACACATACCCACACACAACCACCGATCACCCAGGAGTCATGACAACTTAGCTTTATTAACGTATCTGTAAATAACCAAGACAACAAATGTTATTTGTAATAGCAATATTGTGCTGAATGATTCATGTAAATACGGTAGCACCAAACTAACGGAGAGTCAATCTTAGTAAAGATGGTAAAAAGGCTTGTCCTGAAAACTTATGTAACTTAGACCTGTACATATTTTATTTGATCATGATGGCAAGGAGATGCGATTTATCGCGTTTACCTGTAATGCTTTAAACAATAAAATTATTAATATAACCCTCCAATGCATAGTTAAGGCCCTTTTGGTGACTTCGAGAATATATATATTCTTTCTATCTCCAAAATTCATCAATTGCCTCCTGTGAAATGTCTCCTACTGTGACAGCTGCCATAGAGCCTATCACAGAATGTTGATTGTTTGTCCGAGTGTGTGAAGGGGTGTGGCTTAGCCATAGGTCAATCCAGAGCACTGAGGGAAGGATTCACTATGTGTTTGTTTGCAGGGATGAATAAGGAGATTCCCGTAAATGTGACTCGCATCCAATAAACGATGCATCGGTCCATTGACCTGGGAGATAAATGTATTGTCTGTTTTTTCTCTCTTTCTAATCCTTTGTTTCTTTCTCATCTGTCGTTGGAACAGGCAGTTGTTGCCGCTGTTGAAGAAGTGCTTTAGTCTGTGTATAAATGTGGCTCATGTGCACATAAGAAGTGTGTGTATTTATATGTTTGAACGTGAAAATTAAAGAAAAAATTGCAGGGTGGGACGGGTCAACGAGGAGACAGATAAGTGGAGTGAGAGATAGAGGTGTCTGATTGGCTAGAGAAGTGTGGCCACCCTTCATCACTGACCCTCCCCTCACTTGACACTTCACACACCTATATGCTTACAGACATCTACACACTAAAAATCATTACTGAAACATCTCCTGAAGATGCTGTTCCATCAAACTTCATTATTTTTATTAATGCTTATTATAAATGCACATGGTCCTTGACAGTTCCTATGGAGTAAAGTATCTCTTGGGAAATAATTTTTTGTGGCCTGGACCACCAGCCAAATGCCTGTCTGCCCAGACACCTGTTTATTTTAAATAAAATGTACACTCTAAAAATGCTGGGTTACTTTTAACCCTGCGATGGGTCAAAAAGGATCGAGACTAGCCGTTGGGTTAAATTAACCCAGAACATTTTTATATTTGGCCCAACATTGGGTTAAAACAACCCAGCATTTTGGGTTGAAACAACCCAGCATAGGTTAAATTACAACCCATCAGGCTGGGTTCATTCGTTTTTAACCCTATGCTCGGTTGAAAATAAACAATTTTTTAGAGTGTAATTGGGACTTACCTTTGCAAAACTTGCTGGCATGATGCTTGGGTGTTTGGGGTGGTTGCTCAGCCCGAGCTGAAAGTCTGTTCCTAAAGAAAACTATTGTTCATGTCCATTTTTGGGTGTGCTCTAGTTGTTCCTTCTACATATGGGTTGTTTTCATGTAAATTAATGTAGATGTAAAATAAATCTTTGTTGTCCCCAAAGTGCATTTGTGTAGTTTTAACCTAAAATACCCAACAGATAATTTATTATAGCATGTTAAAATTGCCTGTTTGTAAGTGTCAAGTGTGTACTGTACACTGGATTAAGGTTGTTACCAAGGTCCTGTTTACATTAGTACATTTTCGGCACTTTAGGGTGCAATTCTCCATTATAGCCGTATAAAAACGTTGTCACGTTAAAGGCGGCTGTAGTGTTATATGTTCTCATTAGTGACAAAGATGTTTATCAAAGTGCTTATGTGTTTGTTTTGGGTGTTGTGTAATTAATAAACACACAATGTACTTAAAAAGACAGTGTTTAAACAATTGAAAGTCTGCAAAGCCTGAAGCTTTGTCTCCATGTTATTGTTTACACGGTTGTTGCGGCTGGTCATTGTCATCTTTCAAAATGGTTATAAGAAATGGGATTGTCGAATCAGGGAAGGATATGCAATGATCCAGAAGGAATGCATTTTAAAACTAAAACGCACTGATGTAAAAAGTCCAAGTTTCGAACAAACATACTAGTGAAAATAACCTTCTTTTAATTAAACAGGTAAGTAGGTAATGATCATATTCAATTTAAATTAAAACAATGGCATGCTAAACCTTGTTTAACAATTGTTTTAACAACCACACAAAATAAACAATCAGTGCTATAAATATTAAAATATAGATATAAATATACATGTACATAGTTCCAGACACAATGCATAAGTGAGTTGCATGTTACATATTTTTTCACCGCTGATGTTGTTAACATGTTAGAGCATTCACATTGCATGTGGGAGAAGCGAGTCTATGCGGCATCCATTCAAATGAAATAAAAACAATGGCAAGCTAAACGTTGTTTAACAATTGTTTGACGCCACTACAATTTAACTATTCAGTGCTGCACATATTAAAATATTTGAATTGTTATATATTTAGAAAATTGAAAAAGTAATATACTGTAGTTACTTAAATTTTCTTCACATAAGTATTAGATATAATACATTAATTCTGATTTGTATTCAAATATGCGACAAATATCCGAAACAAAGTACTCCTACAACGGTAAAATAATATAGTATTTTTTATTTTTGTATTGGCTTAGTATTAAGGTGTTAGTGATGTCCCTACTTTAGATAAAGCTACAGTGAGATGTAAACTGCTCTTGTTTGTTGGCTCATTGTTTATACAGTAGATGTTTTAGTTATGAGTTGGCTTTGTGTTTGTGTAATCCAGAGGCCATTTCCTCAGAATATGCCAAGACTCTTTGATACAGAAAAAAAACAAAAAAATAAAGTATTAACAGCCATATAATTTTGTGTGTAATTTCAGCATGTGTGCTCCAAAATGTCTTTATCTCTCTGTGTTTGAAATACTGACTGTATGAATACATGTTTGAAAGATTTGTTTATGAATTAAAAGAAAAACAAGCATTCTTTAATGCACTGTTCTTGTAGATAAAGTTTCAAAGTGTGGTTTTGGGGAGATTTTTTTAAAAGTAATGTGGATATTTTTAGTTCGTTAAATCACACACATACAAACACTACGAGGTAGTGCTAAACATAAAACAGACACCTGTTCTTATGGTCTGGCAGGAGACAGGTATTTTCTGTCTATCTGATTTTGACGTGTTCAAGTGTGTGAGTGAAAGAGAGAGAAATCTTGTGTTTATTTCACTATCCCAACTGCTGTAAAAACTCAAAGGAGATGAAGGCTTTGCTGAGCCTTGTTACATTTGCCAACTGTTTTTAAACCTCATTTAACCTCTGTTTATTATTGTTAACAGGATGTGAACTTTAAGTTCTTGATGGCAAGCACCACTATTGCTAGTGCTCATACTATATGGGTTATGGATTTAAAGTCCCCCTGTAGTCGACATTTTTTATCACTTAAACTTAGCTTCAAACATCAAAACAGCACTTGTAAAAGTGTTTCCTGTGATAATAATTTAATTTAATAACAATATATTTGATATGGACATAGCAATTACATTGGACAAACCAGATGCATTTTTTAAAGGTGACATAGAATGATTGAACGGAGTATTTATTCTTGTTCTGTGATGTGACATGTAGACAAAATGTTGTTGTTTGGGTCTGTAATGCCTTAGAAGCTTCCTAAAAACCTCTCTCAGATAGCTCTATTAGGGTGGGGGATTTTAAACAAGTGGTTTTGCACCTATTTGGTTCCCCCTACTGGCTTAACTTGCAAGCTCATTACTGATTGGCTGACTTTGCTGCCACTCAAAAAATGTAAACAATTATTTTAAAGTGGAGGGGCAGTTAGATACCTGTGATGTCATAAGCATCAGTTTTTCAGATTGGGCTGTTTTCTGGCTGACATTTCTAAAACAGGAATTTCTATGAGACTGAGATGTTTAGCATGTACAGCACTTTTTGTATGTTCGTGAATGCGGGTAGACTACCATTATTCAACAAAGACAAGGTAAAAATGGTTTTTCATTCTCTGTCCCCTTTAAGTGTTTTAGCACGAGTGCTAATTCGCAACACTTGTCCAACAGGATTTATTTATATATGCCTTAAGCTTGAATGTAACCCTACACCCTTGCCTCATTTAGTATATGCTGATCTATGAATATGGAAATTAATCTCCACCTCTACTCTGTAAGCAGCTCGGACCATGTTAGGAATATGCAAATGAGCCTCCACCTCTGCCCATGGCCAATAAGCTTTTGCCTAGCAACCAACTAGAACACCCTTGCAACCACAAAGAAAAAAAACTCTTTAACATGTGCAAGCACCATTCATTACATTGAAAATACATTTTATGTTGTTATGTATCTGAATGTTTCCATGTGTTCATGTCTTCATATCTTTTTCAGACATGGACGAGTGTGAGAACGACTACAACGGTGGCTGTGTGCACGACTGCATCAACATCCCCGGGAACTACAGGTGCACGTGCTACGACGGGTTCATGCTCGCGAATGATGGGCATAACTGCCTCGGTAAGACCCTACAAAGCACACGCACATTCTCACACGGACGAGAGTCTCACTCATCATCTCTTTGCCCGGCTGGCGGCCTCAGCTGTGACCCCCTCAGCAAACGTAAACAAATCTGCTGTGCCGATCTTCCGGCCCCTTACGCGCACCGCCTCGGAAAGGCCAGCCGAGGCGCGTCTAGCGTCAGTGCTCCAGCTCGTTTTGACAGGAGCATGCCAAAAGGAACCTTGCGATTATTTTCATCTCTTAAAAATGTCACCCAAATGTCACCAGTGGCGCAATCGCATCCAATTCCCAGAATTCGCCAGTCAGGTCAGATGTTTACATTAGCGGATAGAAATAGAAGTAGGGAAACAAAGGGCCGAGAGAAAATTAATAACTTGCCA
The DNA here is from genome assembly GCF_030506205.2 of Paramisgurnus dabryanus. Classification (NCBI taxonomy): domain Eukaryota; kingdom Metazoa; phylum Chordata; class Actinopteri; order Cypriniformes; family Cobitidae; genus Paramisgurnus; species Paramisgurnus dabryanus. The sequence goes on from NC_133337.1 coordinate 6,799,546, forward strand.
TCTCGTATTTATTGAAATAGTTCAAAGATGAAATTCCACGACCAGGCGAGTTTCATGGTTTTTCTAGATTGCTGTGGGGTTTTAGGAATTCGTTAAAAAGTGTTTCTTTGGAGCAGAGCTGTCTAAGGCTGTCTGCATTGCCCCTAAAAGTGAGTGCACATGTGTCTTTGATTAAAACAGACTGATTTGTGGTTGCTCTATGGTGTCACGTTGACCATGTAGTACAGTACAAAGATCATTGTTGATCAGGAGAGAGGTGATAACACTGTGTTTCAGTTAGATGCTGTTAAAGAGGAAGCCCAGCTGCTCTCTTCTCTTCCCTGCTCTGTGCATCCAAAGCAAATATGTGCACCGAGCTGACTGTGTTATTGAGTTTTAAGGCCTCCATGAACTTTTCATTAATTTGCACTACTAGAACACCATCAGAATTTTTTTTTTAGCATGGCTGGAAACATTATAACCCCCATAAGGTTCCTCACTGGAACCATGTGTTGTTTCACGGTTGGAAGTGCTACAATAAAAACGCACATGGGAGCCGATCCCATGGGTGCTCAGGGGCACCCACCATATAATATGCTCAATTGCTTTACATTTCGCATCTAAAACCATACGGAAAATATGACCACGCCGCTTTCCTCCTTCTTTTCAAAGCACTTGAGCGCTTTAGAACGTCTGCCGTTGCTAAGTTACCTAAGCATTGCTAGATGTTGTGACGGGCACAAAAACAAATCGGTCCCTATAAACACGAATGTTTGTTAAGAAATGTTTATCTGATCCTTTAGAACTTTTTATTTTTCAAAATATATGTATGCATTATATATAAGCCTGTATGCATCAATGTATACATTCTGTAACCACCGCGCCATCGCAGTGGGTTGGCGTATTACCATCACGGTGGTAAAATACTGCCACCGTCCCAGCCCTACGTGGGTTTCCTTACATGAAAGTTGCCGTCAAGTAGCTCTAAACGACGACATGTTTGATCTGTGGCAGCTACCATAGCGTTTTAAAATTGTGTAGTGAACTTTTGGTTGCAATTCGCAATCTCACCACTAGAGAAAATTTACACACACCATCTTTAACGTGTAAAAAAACGTTCATGTCCTCATAGAGTTCATAATTACAGCATATAAACTGGGAGTTTTCTGAGAGCTATTGACTGCTGGAACCTCACGTGGAACCACTTCCAGTATGTTATTATGGTTACCTGACGCGTTATCTGTGTTCTGCAATATTTAGCTAAAGCATTCAAATATAATTTAATGTTGTAATTATGTTTTTTACAGCTGCCAACTATATTATTTGATGCAAAGTTGCTGTTGATACTGTTGCAATGGAAATGCATAATTTCGGCATGAACAGCTTCGAGTTGGATCTAACATTGTCCGCTGGAAGTTCTGTTTTGTTTGAAATTACGTCCCATCAGTTCCTTCTTCTACTTCGTGTGAAGTATATTTTGGGGCATTTAGGATGCAGAGCTCATCTTTTTTTTTTTACCTTGAGAGAGCTTTAAGATTGTCTCTGCCTTGCTACATCAATTTGCATGATTCTCTTTTTGTCTCTTTCCATTGTCAGGAAAATTCTTTGATGGTACCATGGTGTAGTGATGATAGCAGATACCATAGGATACTGTAGTAATACTATAATTGTATAGCCTGAACTCTCATGTTGTTCCAAACCCATGCTGTTATATTTTCTGTATTGGTCGGGTTTTATTCTGTCTGCTGTCAGTTTCTTCACAACCATCATCACTTTCTTAACTTTTTTTATCATCATTTATCATATTTTGAATATCAAAATCTCATTCTCTCTCTCTCTCTCTCTCTCTCTCTCTCTCTCTCTCTCTCTCTCTCTCTCTCTCTCTCCCTCTCTCTCTCTTTCTCCCTCTCTCAGTATTTGTATTGGTTATCTTGGCTTTGGGTCCCACTGGAGTGCATCCAGGCTGTTTCCCTTGAGGCAATAGACTTGCTTTCTATTTGACATCTTTATTGTGGAATGTCTCAAATACAAGTCTAAATGATGGCTCTGGGAACCAAGAGCGGGCCATAGAGGCCATCAGCAGTACTGAGGGGGCTCTCCTGTTTTAACCCCCCTTTCTCTCTTCTTATACTTCTCTCTGTATCCCCTGCATCTATTTCTCCTCACTTCTGTCTTTATATCCTCTCTTCTCCTTTCCCTTGTTTTTAACCTTCCACCATCTTTAATCGTCTCACTCTTCTCTTCCACCCTTCTCTAGAAATAGATTGACACAGAAAATGTGAAGCATTTAGAGATCAAGCTAGTTTTTTTACTCCATCTCCTTTTTCCTCCTTTTCGCCGTCTCTTCGCAATCTCGCTATAATCTGTATTTGTGAGTTTAAGTGTTCCAGGTGCAACATAAATACTGAATCGGTTGACACATGTGGGGTATATTGTTGATTTCTACAGGAAATAATGGAGGAACTGAAACAATCAACTTATTGTGCACAATTTGATAGATTTGATATAGTTTTACATTTACATTTATCCATTTGGCAGATACTTTTATCTGGTTTAGATAGACAAGGTCAGTAAGACGCTCTGTCACACTAACCTCATGCCAACACACATAGGGTCAGATGTATTAACAGTTTTACTACAGTCACGATTTACTAAAGACACGCAGTGAAGAATTTGTGCTGAAAAGGCGTGAACTCACTGACCTTATTGCATTTGAATTTGTAGTGGTTTCTCTTTCAGATGCAAAATTTATGCAAGGAGAATATTTATATTAATTACACATCAGGATTTGGTTTGCTCTCGTCATTTTTGGTATTTGCGCCATTATTAAACACTTAAAATGTTTCCGCTGCATGCATCAGAAGGTTATTACGAAGGCAGATTAAAATGAGTGGTCATGTAATTGTTGTCTCTTCTTTTGAATCGTACTCTGGCACGATTTGCGATTACACTGCTCATTCTGCACCTGAGCCCAAGTGAACCGAGCCCAACTCTGCAAGCGGATTAACCATTCGGACAAGGCGTGATTGACCAAATCATGCCCGGGCATGGCACAGAGCGATTACACTAGTCAAACAAATCAGGTTTTGGGGGTCAAACTCGCCCGGGCGCAGTTTAATTTGGATAGTGTGAGTGCGGCCTTATATGACCCTTGTTGGTAAAATAGCTTCCAGTAGAATCCTACACACATTCACCAGATAGTAGCGTAGTGTACTATGTGCAAGATCCGGTGAGAAAAGAATTTTGTGAGAATTGTGCGTTGTGAGTTACCCCAATATCCTCTTGTCTTCTATTGAAATCCTCTAAAATTATCTTACAAAAAATCTGTGTTACTGCTTTCGGGCATTTTCAAATAAAACATTGCCCCTCTGTCCTTCTTCTTCGCTGGACTACACCTCTCTGGGGGGATAATTACATTAAAATCTAGTGCTTAATTATGTTTACTTGATAAGAAAGTACTACATTTTTAAGGTAACACTTTACCTTAAGGGGTGTTCATAAGACTGACATGTCACCTTCATAATCATGACATGACACTTGTCATGAACAAGAAGGAGATTTTATGCACGTTTATGACAACTGTCATTAACGGAATAGTTTACCCGAAAATGAAAATCTTGTCATCATTTACTCACTTTCATGTTGTTACAAACTCGTATAAATTCTTTTGTTCTGATGAACACGAAGGAAGATATTTTGAGGAATGTTTGTAAGCAAACCATTCGTGCACCCCATTGACTTCCATATTAGGAAAAACTAATACTATGGAAGTAAATGGGGTCCACAAACTGTTTGGTTTCGGGTCTTATTTCCCGATAACTATCGGCTGCCTCTACATTATCCCGCTTATTACACAGCTACTTGCCACATAAGAAAAAAAACTGGACATGAATATGAATTTGAAACATTTTATTGGCATAATTGTTTTAAAATAACATTTTTATCCTTCCGCGAAACTTTGCACAGATGCATAAAATGATCGTAATACCTTATTAAGATCCTCTGCTTCATACTTGTCTGTCTCCATTTTTTCTCTGTTAGCCAGTCTTTGAGAAGTTTTAATGCCCATCCTGTATTTTTTTGTGTGTTGGCTTCGTAGCTGTCATGCTCTATTTTGTCAAGTTCAGTCTCAGTAAGCTCTCTGTGTCTTGTCGTTGTTCGTTCTTCTATCCACTGTTTAAATGTTTTGTTTTTTCCGTACATGTTAAAATTAATGTCAAAATATTCCATTCTTAATGGTGGTTGTCCAGTGTTTGTCACAAGATGGGACCAAACAGTAATCTTTATTGGCGCGGAGCGATTTTAATCGTACAAGTAGTACCGGCTATGCGTTATTACTTTGGAGCGGTTATTATTTGAAAAGAACGAACCTGCAAATGTCTCAACTGACCAATCAGAATCATTGGGTCCATATCGCTGCAAAAACAGTTAATTACATTAAATTGATTTTGTTAGTTTTTCTTCTTTGTCAGAAAATTTCAGAACTCTCTGTGTGAGGAAAAACAAGTTCTGATAGTTGTCAGTTTTTTTGTATTGTGCACATACATAAAGTTAAGTATAATCTTTTTATGTGTCTGTTGCATATTGTTTAAGATATTTAAAATTATTTGACACAGTATTAACACTTAATTATATTTTAATGATAATGTCAGGAACGTGTCAAAGAGAGATTCAATTGCAAGTAAAAGTTTATTAAGGAGAAAGTCACTAGATAGCCAGACAGAAAAAAAATCACGGGTGAGCTGCAATATCTCACAAGTCACTGGATGGCCAGGCAGGAAACACCCTTCACAGCTGCCAGGAGATAGGAGATGTAGAGAGCGAGGCCGATAGTCAGGAGACAGTAGAGAGCACGGTAAGCGCAGCAGCTCAGGCTGGGAGACCGGGGCAGATGGCAGGGTACAGTGATCTAGCCTGTAATACCATCCTCTGCTATTTTGTTACGCTTCATAGACAGTGTCTGGTTGGGCATAATTGACAATCGTTTTCCTTCTGGTGGGAGGGGCTTAAAATAATTGATGTAAACGTAAGCCAATCACATAACGTTTGGTTATAAAGTGCGTTATGCGCCGGCTCAGCCGCATCAAATACTGCTGTAAAACACACGTATGATGTGAAAACAAAGCCATCAAGCGAAATACCGGAGTGAACATGGCTGTGACTTTTGCAGATTATGTAAAGTAACGTTAAATCGGGCCAGAGCTAGTTGAACACTATCCTTACAGTGTCTTTCCACTCACGTGTAAGTGGAGGAACGCCCGTCTCTCCTCAAACTCTTCCACCAGACAGCCATAACCATATGTAAATTAAATCTTCCTACATTATTTTGTGGTTATTCAGGAAGTATTCTCACCAAAGAATGTTTAACAACGCGTCCTCCACCATTAACTGTGAACAATGAAATTCCAGATTTCTCGATGATTGTGCACGCCAAGCTGTGCTGCACACAGTTTCTTGCTGACAATCGGTAATAGTTGATAACTTAAACTTTTCCCAAAACCTGTCGGGAGTAGGGCAACAACATAATCTCCATTCAAAATGTTTAACAAACACTCTTCTTGTTCGGGCTTAAGTTGCCAAGTGCCGGTTCTCCACAACAGAGCGAATAGCTTTCTGTGCCTCCATGTCCGCTGTAAACTACAATCTTACATTCGCCGCTTTGCGTCTACGTCACCGCTCTCAGCCAGCCCTCTGTTCGCCGTTTTGAGGCCTGAGGAAAATGGTTAGAATGGTAATTATCTCAGACTTAGTACAGAAGCGTAATGAAATTTAGCGGAAGTATAAAGTCTGACGTAGTCAGGCTAACATTGATGAGCATTAACCGAGGTCCTGACTCTCTGTGGTCGTTAAAAATCCCAGATGTCATTCGAAAAAGAGTAGGGGTGTGCCCCGGCATCCTGGCCAAACTTGCCTATTGGCCTACTAATCATCCCCATATATACTAATTGGCTATATCCCTCTGTCTCCTCTCCACTAATAAGCTGGTGTGTGGTGGGCGTACTGGCGCAATATGGCTGCTGTCGCATCATCCAGGTGAATGCTGCACATTGGTGGTGGTTGAGGAGATTCCCCCTATTCATATGTAAAGCGCTTTGAGGTCTGCAGAAAAGCGCTATATAAATGTAACAAATTATTATTAGTGCCCGAGCACCGAGGAGCAGGCCAGAATGGCCTGCACCGTGGGTGCAAAGCCCTATTGTTTTTGCTCAGTTTCTTCTGCTTTTTCTTCTCCAAAATGAATCGCATTTTTGAGGGCCTAAACATGCTCGAAAACTCATGAAACTTTGCACACGGGTCAGAGGTGACGAAAATTTACATGTGGTATAGGCGTCAGAAGTGGGCGTGTAGAAATGGCTCGATAGCGCCACCTGCAAAATTTCAAAATAACAACCCTCCCGCTACAAAATACATACAGATACGAAATTTGGTAGGGTCATCTATCACCTCAAGACCTACAAAAAAGTCCCTTGGAACCAGGCTCTAAAACCCACAGGAAGTCGGCCATTTTGAATTTTCGCTGTGATTTCTGTGCAAATTTTGGCATTTCCAGGCCTCGTACTTTAACGAACTCCTCCTAGAGATTGAATCCGATCATCATTATATTTGGTCATTATCATCTAAAGGCCTTTGCGATGTTAAATTGTGGAGCTTTTGACTTTTTGCTGGAGGGTGTGTCCGTGGCTACCTGACAAATATCAGCGTTTTCGCCATTAAACAAGATGTTGTTCTAACTCAGGCATACAATGTTCAATCTGCCCCACGCTTCACATGTTTGATAAGAGTCTTGACATGAACACATTTCAATGCCAAAATTCAGCTTCAGTTATAGCGCCACCTAGATGCAGCAGGAAATGCCATGTTTTACGCCATGATTTACTGCTCTTAGAGATTTAATCAAATCATCATCATATTTGGTCAGACTGATGTAAAGTCCTTTGCAGTGATAAATTGTGTATATCTTGACTTTTCGTCAAAGGGCGTCTCCGTGGCGGCCTGGCAAAGTGTGATGTTTCACCATAAAACAGGAAGTTGTTTTAATTCAGGCATACAATGTCAGATCTGTCCCTGACCTCACACATTTGATAAGGGTCCCGGCCTGAACACATCAACATGGTATAATTCAGTTACAGTCATAGCACCTTCTAGAGGCAGCAGGAAATACCACGTTTTACACTGTGACTTACTGCTCTTAGAGATTTAGCCATATCAACATCATATTTCATCAGTCTAATCTCAAGACCTTGTGTGATGATAAATAGCAACGACCTTGACTTTTTGTTAAAGGGTGTGTCCGTGGTGGCCTCGCAAAGTATCGACAAATGAATCACAATTTTGACAGCCTAAACAAGCTCAAAAAGTCATGAAACGTTGCATACGTGTAAAATGTGATGATTTTTTTTTAAATAGGCTTTAGAACTGGAGGTGTCAAAATGGCTCTATAGCGCCACCTACAAAAACTTAAGAGAGCAGCCCCCCCCCCCCCCCGCTACGGTAAACATACAAATATGAAATGTGATAGGATACTGTATCACCCCAAGACCTACAAAAAAGTCTCTTGGAGCCAAGCTCTAAACCCCACAGGAAGTCAGCCATTTTGAATTTTCTCTGTAGTTTGAGTGCAAATTTGGCCATTTCCAGGCTTCATACTTTAACAAACTCCTCTTACAGATTTCATTAGATTAAAAGCATATTTGGTCTGTGTCATCTAACCATCAACATAGCAAAATACAGATACAGTCATAGCGCCACCTAGATGCAGCAGGAAATAGGGGTGTAACGATTAACCGTGCAAATGCGCGTTTTCTCAATGAATGAATTTGAATGAATTACGGTGAAATCCCGGCACATCCGAACGCCAGGGGGCGCTCTCGTGCAGAAACTCCCTTTGTGCCACAGAAGAAGTAGCATAACAAACACTATTCCAGGAAATGTCTACAGGAATATTTATACGCTGTTCTTCAAATTGTTTTAGGTATTTTCATGATAATAAAGAATATTTTGAATGATTTCTACTTAACGAGTGTTGCTTTTTTAAATGCACGTTATAAACAACTCCGACTCATAATGATGTTAGATTGATAAGGACTTGCTACTGACCAAATGCCGTAGTACACGCACAAGCTGTGCATTAAACAAAGAATCGTAGCCTTGCGATTCAGAATCGAGTTCAGACAGGCTTTTTTAATGGGACACACGATTAATCGTTACATCCCTAGCAGGAAACATTGATTCACTGCTCTAAGAGATTTAACAATATCAACATCATATTTGGTCAGTCTAATTAAAATATCCACATATATTTGCACACTACAATTCATATCCCCACTGTTCACAATTTTTCCTAAGGCCATCGGTGCTCATACGTGCGAGGGCCCTTCCATCGCTGCTTTCAGTTTTAATTATTATTATTATTATTAGTGATCTGAAACAAACAAAAAATAAAAGAAGCACACGAAAAGCACTGGAGACTAAAACAAAACTGAATATAAAGTATCACCAAACAAGACTAGACAAGAGGCAAAGACTAAGAACAAAATCAAACAGTCACACACAGAACAAGAGACGGAGGGGAGCTAAATAGTGAACTAACGAGTTGATGAAAAGCAGTTGCGCATGAAGACGCACTGCAAATAATTAATGGAATGACAAGAGGGAGGAGAAAACGCACTGACCAGTACCCACGAGGAGATCTGTCAAAACACACACACATAAAGAAATGGCTGATTAGGCTGAAGTCGTGCCAGTACCCCCCCACGGCCGCCATTGGGCAATCTCGGAGGGGACTCACTTCGTCGCCAACAAAAACCCTCGATCAAAACCAGGTCCTGGATGTCCCGAGCTGGAATCCAGCACCTCTCCTCTAGGCCATAACCCTCCCAGTCCACTAACTATTGAAAACCTCTGCCATGAGGGGGGACATATAGTAACCTTCTGCCAGTATAGATAGGAGAGCCATCCACTAGGCGGGGGCAGGGGCTGGAGTAATAGGATTAAGTCTAGAGTAAAACACAGGTTTCACCCTGGAAACATGAAAGACGGGGTGCACCCGACCGAGTAGGAGGTAACTTGAGCTTGACCGCCACCGGATTAACCACTTTAGTGATAATGTATGGTCCAATAAACTGTGGAGGCAGCTTACGAGACGGCTCACGGAGAGGAAGGTCTTTGGTAGATAACAGAATATTCGACACAGGGTGGCTGTTGGCACCAAGAGTTCGGGAACTAAGACATCAGACAGCGGAGTGCTCTGCCGAGATCCTGGTTAGCTCGTTCACACTCCCCATTGGTTTGTGTATGATAATCTGATGATATACTCGCTGTAGCACCGATCTGTCTACAAAATTCCTGCCAGAAACGAGTAATAATCTAAGGACCCTATCTGATACCACGTCAGTAGGGAGGCCATGCAACTGAAAGACGTGATCGATCAGAATCGATCCGTTTCCTTGGCGGAAGGAAGCTTGGGCAGGGGAACAAAATGAGCTGCCTTAGAAAAACGGTCCACCACCGTTAACTCTTTCGCCACCATTGACGAGATATCTCGTCAATCAAGAGAAAACGCTTCCCTGCCAATGACGAGATTTTCCGTCTTTCCGCAATACCGCTATTATCCACCAGGTGGCGCCCTTCCACAACTTTATAACCTGGAAGTATTGCCCTATGGCAAGCGGCTGCATGTCGGTGTCTGTTTTAAAGTTCGCTCTGAATGGGATCTCTATGAAAAGTCCATCACAAAAATTTTATTATCTCTGCTTTTTGCTCAAAATGTGGTGTTTTTGCAGAAACCTACCCATATTCAAAAGCTGATTACAAAAGAACCACTGAAGGTAGGATGAAACGTTTTTTTTTTTTTTTTTTTTGAAAGCAGAGGGTCTGTTCTTTCATTTGGTATATTGTATGTTTATATATTTAAAGAAGAACATTTTCTGGAAGGCATTAAACTTCGGTGAAAATCATGAAAAATGCTGGCCCTGGCTGGCAACTTTAAAAAAAAATGCTGGTGGTGAAAGAGTTAAATTGACGGTGTTACCTCTTGAAACTGCTAAGCCAGTGACAAAATCAAGGGCAATGTGAGACCAAGGTCGAGAAGGCACGGGAAGTGGATGGAGCAAACCAATTGGCGCTTGATAAGATACCTTATTACGGGCGCATACCGAACAAGCCAAAACGAACTGTCTGACATTAGAACCCATAGAGGGCCACCAAAATTGTTGACAGATGGTTGCCAACAACCTCCGAACTCCAGGATGACAGACTAGCTTAGATTTGTGGCCTCATTGGAGGACTTCGAAGCGTAATGCCTCCGGGACATATAACCGACCAGCCGGACACTTCTCTGAAACTAGCACCACTCGGCCGGCCTCCCTTACTTGCTGTTCGATTCCCCCAATAAGAAACGCCCACCACCCTCTCCCAAGGGAGAATAGTGGTGACCGGCTCAGTCTTAGGATCTTCGAACTGGCGGGAGAGGGCATCAGGCTTAATGTTTTTAGAGCACAGCTGGTATGAGAGGTTGAAGTTAAACCAATCAAAGAAAAGTGCCAAGAGAGCCTGCCGTGATGTCAACCGTTTGGCAGAACGGACATACTCAAGATTTTTTAGGTCCGTCCACACCAAAAAGAGCTTCGAGTTTCAATCCTTAAAGACAAGTCAATCTTATCCTAAAAGAGAGCGTGGTAACTCATGCGTAGCGATTTTGTCTTATTGTTAAGACCGTCTAAAAATTTTACCCATAAGGCAACATCATTCCAGGTACAAGACGCCGCCAACATCTTACACTTAATGGCATAATCCGTGACCGAACGGCCAAGACGCAGCAGCATCGCCTTGAACAGAGCAATCAAAGAGTCTCAGCATCTCCGCACAAAAGTCCTCAAATGACTGGCAGAATGGTGCCTGAGCATCCCACACCACTGTTCCCCGTTCTCTAGTCCATCCAGTGAGCAGGGTGATAACGAAATCTACTCTGGTCTCCTCCGAGGCATAATTTCAAGGCTGCCGGGCAAACACAAGGGAACACTGAGAACACAAAGAACCTCCTCCACGGGAGCGCTTAACCCAGCCAACTGGGAGGATAGGAACTCGACCTCACGAGAATTCAGCGAGTGCAAAGCGCACGGGATCTGTGCTTGCTGAATCAATTTCTGGCGTGACTGTCCTGTCCTGTCATGATTCAATGGCAAGTAAAAGTTTATTAAGGAAAGAATCACTAAATAGCCAGACAGGAAAAAACCCTCCACGGGTAAGCTGGCGATGTCTCACAAGTCACTGGATGGACAGACAGGAAACAACCTCCACAGGCGAGCTGGCGATGCCCACTTGTGGTGCCAGGAGATAGGAGATGGAGAGAGGGAGGCCGATAGTCAGGAGACAGTACAGACCGCAGTAAGCGCAGCAGCTCAGGCTGGGAGACTGGGGCAGATGGCAGGGTACAGTGATCTGCAACAAACAAAAAATAAAACAAGCACACGAAAAGAACTGGAGACTAAAACACTGATGGCAAACAGTAGGAAAACAAAAACTAAATATAAAGTATCACAAAACAAGACTAGAAAAGAGGTGAAGACTAAGAACAACGAGGAGATCTGTCAAAACACGAACACACACACATGAAGAAATGGCTGATCATGCCGAAGTTCAATTTTTAATACTGTTGTTGAGGTCAAGAAAAAATATTCATGATGCTGTTATAAACTGTTTGACAGAGAATTAAAGGAACATGGCCACATTTTGGGAATTTAGCTTATTCACCGTATCTACATACCTTTCTCAACTCTGTGTGTGCTGTAACTCTGTCTGACGCAGCCCCCACTAGCTTAGCTTATCACAAAGACTGGAAGTGAATGGCTTCAGCTAGCAAACTGCTCCCAATAAGTGACAAAATAACACAAACATTTTCCTATTTATGTGTTGTAATTTGTATAGTCACACCGTGTACAAATAACAAGGTCATATGAGACACAGCCATCTTTTAACAGTATACATACTGAAAACTATATTCTCAGAAGGCGAAGCACTGCTACTTGGGCGGAGTGATTTACTCAACCCTGACCGAACTCTCTGCTCCTCACCAGAGGGTTCTCGGGTTCTGCTAGCAAATCACTCCGCCCAAGTAACAGTGCTTCACCTTCTGAGAATATAGTTCCCAGTATGTATACTGTTAAAAGATGGCTGTGTCTCATATGACCTTGTTATTTGTACACGGTGTGACTATACAAACCACAACACATAAAAAAAACAAGACATCTTTTTTGCATTAAAAATGACATAATTGAACAAATGACACTTATTGACAATTGTCATAAACGTGCATAAAATCTCCTTCATGTTCATAACATTTGTCACGTCATGATTATCGTGTCAGTCTTATGCACACCCTTTCAAGTAAAGTGTTACCATTTTAAATGTAAACAACTTATGAAATGTATTGGAGTGAAAAGTGTAATGTAAAGCGTCAGAGTGTAAAAGTTTGCCAAAGAAAACCACTCTGATTAAGTACACATACTTAAGTAGTAAGTAAAAATACTTCACTACTTTACACCTACAGAAATTATTTCCTTTTGAAATAAACATTATGCCACACAGATTTTAACTGGTACTGGAAAATTGCTTTAAAGATTTCCCAATCATGCAAAATGTGTTGGGCACATAGAAAATAATGTCATGTGTAAGACTGTCATATCACAACCCGTGTTTCTTGCTAATGCATTTTCCTTTCTGGTTTATGCTGATGTTTCTCATTTATCATCTATGTCTGTTGCTCTTTCAAAACCTCTTTCATTCACAAGGGTGCTTTAACTTCATGGGAAGTGTTGTAATGGTTCCTCCCTTGTTACTCATTGGCTCATCATCTATGTGAATTACAGTTTGGCATGTTTACATGGAAGTGAAATCACAAGAACTATTAACCTTATCAAAAGTTTAAATGGAACATGCAACTTTATGGCGACGTTTCCTTTAAACTGCCTTTCTTGTCCTGCTTTTGTTCTAATGTCATTTAATTTCTTGTTACTTTATTTGGCTTAACCTTTTCCGACTCCTCTCTGTCTGCAATTTTCCCATAATGCTTTATGATAAATGTAAATCGACCATCTGTTTGCTTGTTAATGTCTTAGGTTCACTGTAAAAATATTAGAGTTTCTAGAGGTTATTTTAACTAGATTTATATGTTTTCTGAACCTTAAACTGCCGGTATAAGGCTGTCGTAGATCTTCTCTAGACATGGCTCTGGTCTCTCATAAGTCATAAGGTAACTCTACATTCAAGCATTGGTTACAATGATGCTTACACAAACCCAATGTGTCTTTATAAAAGACCAACTGAGTGCTAACCAAACCCGCAAGCTCTTTGAAAAGTATGGAAATCAGAGGAGTCGCTTGTCCTTCTGGCCGATCTTGTGTAGGAAGTCATTTCAGAGCTCCAGATGTGACATGTTAACAAGTTAAAGCTTTAACTGATTTAAAATTGACTAATGGGGAGCTGATTGAAGAGCGATCCACTGCAGCTCCTCTGTCTTTTTCAGTTCTATTCTTATTTGTTTTCCCTTAGAGTTCAAGCAGCTGGACTCAATGTGTTGATCGTTCGCTCTGTTTTATAAATGCCTGCACTGCTGCTGCTGTTTATTTATCTTCAGGCTGCTTTTTCCCCTCTCGCTCCACCATCAGAATGGAAGGAGATATCTTGTGTAGTTGTAGATGGAAGGAATGTTCTCCATCACCACAATGATGGAGGGGTTGAGGATGTAAAAACCCCGAAACGTCACTTCTGTTCAGTTTAGTTTGATATGGTTTGGTAACGTTATATGCGGTTTATTTTGTTTAGATGTTTTTCCTTCTGATATCTTATGTTCTGTTTATGTGCTGTACAATCCTGTTCACTTAACTTGTGCTTAGTTTACTTTAGTTCAGTTTGCTTGAGGTCCGTTCACCACACTCTTGTTTAAATAATTTCAGTCCAGTTTGCTTCAAATCTGTTCACTACCGTTGTGTTTACTTCAGTTCAGTCCAGTTTGCTTCAGAACTGTTCACTTCAATTGAGTTTAATTCAGTTTAGCCCAGTTTGCTTCAGATCTGTTCACTTCACTTTTGTTTAGTTCAGTCTAGTCCAGTTTACTTCACTTCACTATTTTTTTTTATTTAGTCCAGATCAGTTTAGGCCTGTGCTTCACTATTTATTTTTTTCCTTTTTTGTTTACTTCGAAAAATAACATTTGCGATCTTTCATGCATCCTTGCTTTTTATTTTGTCAGCCCTATTCTCCTTTTTTCTTTTTCTCCCTGTTGTATCATGTCATTTTAGATCTTTTCCAAATGAAAGTTTACACAAGAGCAATCAAACATAACAAAAGCGCTCTAGTTTAAACTCGCAGACTGGGATGCCAGCACTCTTGTTTAAATTTTGGCAAAGAGGTCTTTAATTGAGAGATGACAGCTAAAATGTTGTTTTTTCTTCCTTTTAAAGCGAGGGAGAGCTGTCACACTGATGATATCTGTTTCCATTGCCACATTTAACACAGCGCGCAACATGCTCACAGCCAGAGTCGCTCCAGACGGAGGCAGACGGCACATGTCTTATTACTCCTGTAAGGGGAATTGACAAATAAAAAACATGCCGCCATGAATGGATTCTTACATGGAGCAATAAAAGAAACAAGCTTATGACCTGGGTGGCCTATTAAGGGACATTTCTCTACATCTGTTCAGCCAAAAAAAAAAGATGTTAACAATATTAAAAGAATTGTCAGTCTGTCGTTATTTATGCTTGTCTTTATGCCTGTCTGTCTGTCTGTCTATTTATATCTGATATGTCTATTTGTCTGATCTGTATATCTTACTCTCTATTTGTCTTAAATTATGAAAAGCAGACTTTAATGTGCAACACTGAGATCTCTTTAAACATTTTACAGGAGACACATGAGAATATTAGGTTTTGATCTCCATTTAAACTCACTATCTATGAAAACATTTAAAGCACCCACCTGTGGTTGGCTACAAGCATCTTTAGGGGATTCCATCATTTTAATTGCTAAATAATATAAGTGTGATGATATATTTAAATATCTCTCATGTCCAGAGACAGACAGGGATGCCTCTGTGACCAGCGGCATAAAGAAAGGCCTTACCATCCCTGCTTTTGTAAGGGTACAGGACAGTAACAGCATTGCAATCTGGGCCATGTTAACAAGATGCTAAAATAAGAGTTATGTCCGCAGGTAAATCCAGAAACCACACAATAAACCACTGTGACCAAATTAAACCGGGTGAAAAGTGCTTGTGTTCGCACTCTGAATCGTTTGTGGATGAGTTTGTGTGTAAAACAGTGTAGGTATGTCCTACACACAAAGGTATTTTATAAATGCGCCCTCTGGTTGGTAAGTTGAGGTGTTAAACAGTAGATAAATAGCTGCTACGTCCAGACAGAAGCATTATGTTAGTCTACAAAGCAATGCAGGGATCCACATTGGATTAGCCAAAGGATTCCAGAAGGGACACAATGCTTCAGCTCATAAGCAAATCGTTTGTCTTTTTAAACCCTGCCAACTTAGCTTGTACGCCATTGAAGTATTTTTAAGGCATGTGATTTCACTTCAGGGCAATTTTTATCATCCTCAGGCTGCTATTTCCAATCATGCAAGTGCACTTTTAGTTACCTTATATGTGAAAACCATGCCTGTAAATTTCCAGCTAAATTCATTTTTTTTTTGTGATTTTCAGTTTCAACCAAAAATCTTCCTACTTAATAGAAAATATATCATTGATATCTTTAAACTCAATATACACTGACCTTAAGGATTATTAGGAACACCTGTTCAATTTCTCATTAATGCAATTATCTAATCAACCAATCACATGGCAGTTGCTTCAATGCATTTAGGGGTGTGGTCCTGGTCAAGACAATCTTAGATAATCAATAGAAGGGCAACTTTGACTGAAATAACCACTCGTTACAACCGAGGTATGCAGCAAAGCATTTGTGAAGCCACAACACGCACAACCTTGAGGCAGATGGGCTACAACAGCAGAAGACTCCCCTGGGTACCACTCATCTCCACTACAAATAGCCAAAAAAGGCTACAATTTGCACACGCTCACCAAAATTAGACAGTTGAAGACTTGAAAAATGTTGCCTGGTCTGATGAGTCTCGATTTCTGTTGAGACATTTAGATGGTAGAGTCAAAATTTGACGTAAACGAAAGAGAACATAGATCCATCATGCCTTGTTATCACTGTGGAGGCTGCTGGTGGTGGTATAATGGTGTGGGGGATGTTTTCTTGGCACACTTTAGGCCCCTTAGTGCCAATTGGGCATCGTTTAAATGCCATGGCCTACCTGAGCATTGTCTATTACCATGTCACAAAGCTTGAATGATTTCAAATTGGTTTCTTGAACATGACAATGAATTTACTGTACTAAAATGACCCCCACAGTCACCAGATCTCAACCCCATAGAGCATCTTTGGGAGGTTGTGGAATGGGAACTTCGTGCCCTGGATGTTCTGAAGGTGAAAGGGTGTCAAACACAGTATTAGTATGGTGTTCCTAAAAATCCTTTAGGTGAGTGTAAACAGATACATTTTAAAGGCTATGAAAGTTTGTGTTTTATATCGTTATTTTTTTAAATAAATTGAGAGGTATGATGTCTGCAGTTTTTCTCATTCATATATTTATGCATATTTAAGTATCCCAGCCCTTGTAATAGGGACTTTAAGCAACAGCTGGGAATGGAACGGCTACGGCGACCAAAGTATGCTGTCAGAACGTAAAAATCACTAAGCAACCGTAAACAGGACAGCGCAACGCGGTATTAATTCATTTATTAAGATACAAAAATATGTCATTTAAAAAAACAAGAGAAGGATTGCTTTTGGCTTTAAATGACAATCTTTTGTCAGAAGAAGAGTTTTTACTATTGTATGATGTAAATAAGTCTTAAAACCTAGATTTAAGCAATACTGAAAATGTTGAATACTTAAAAATCTTTAAAATTTGCTTAAATTTTAAACATTTGAACACATATTAAATAAAAGACTTTTGGTACAATCATAAACTGATGCAATTACAATGTCATATGCCATAAAACATAACATTTATTTACATATTCTCTCACGTTGTAGTGACTACGGCAAATCAGCTGTTCTCCTGTAGTACAGTAGAACGTCGCAAAGTAGCAGTTAAATTCGCGCATGCGCAAACCAACGCCAGAATACCGTTGCCGTTCCACCAGAGGCTGTTGCTTAAAGTCCCTAATGTCTCAGATGCTACACGGTTGAAGCTCTGAGGTCATTGTGCTTTTCTGACTGTACATTAGGGCGCAAATGGTTTTTATGCACAAATAAAGAGCGTCCCAAACTTGCCTCTGAGGTCATAAAACATGATACCTCTCCATGCGCTCCAGACAGCCAGTAAACACAAACACAGGTTAGCTATCACTGCTGTGACAAATGTAATGTGTAGACATTACATTACACATGAATGGTTGTTCTGATAATTCACCTGTAATACCACAGGAAATCTCTGTGTTTTTTGCCAGGCCTCATTAGCAAAGCTTTGATATTCACTCATGCTTCCAGCATACCACATTCTGTTTGAGTTAGCGGCCTGTAAACAACAGAGACGGACTGTACAAAACAGTTTGCAGGTATTTTTCCTAAAATTGCCCAGAATTTCAGACATAGAAAGGCATAATGAGACAATGACCACGGTTACCTGCATCCTCATTATGCAATTATAATGGATTTTGGCAATATTGCGATGATACTTTACATCATGTAAACACAATAAATGAAGCTCATAATATCGGCAAGTATATTTGTATTAAAACAGGTGGTGTACGCTGTTTTTAATAGCAGTATGCGGCCATGTAAACACTTTAATCGCATCCATACTGCACTAATTGAAGTGCGCGTGTGTTTTTGCCATGCATTTTTGAGTGCGAATTCATTTTAAACTTAACATTAGTGAACTCTTTCAACGCGACTCACTGTCAGCAGTCTGCCTTCATCCAGTAACAGCTCAAATAACAGCATGACAGCAGCATATAAAACCGTTACAGGCACTGTCATAATATTTCTGTCTTCATCATGGCAACAAATAACGAAATACGTCCATAAGAACATGTTTGTCATTTAATGTAAGTAAATTAAAACATGGGACAGTGTTCATTATTTGTGCTCTGTATTGGGCTATGTGTGAATAATCACAAAAAAAACTGCATACAAACAGGAGTGAAGAGGTTAATAACTCCAGTCATGTAAACATCTTACTGCGATTAAGTCCTTACTCTGATTATTAGAAATTATCGCATTAATGGTGTTCATGTAAACATAGTCATCGAAAGTATGCAGATAAAAGTCTGCACTGTCAGATAAAAATGGTCAACATATGTACCCCAGCTGTCACTATACCCTTTAAATAAGTACAGCTTTGCACCTAAAGGGTTCATACTAATACATACATATTAGTATCTCAGGTACATACCAAGCAAGCAATAACCGAGACGGTAAAATGATGGCTTACTATAGACCCAATATTGTCTAAGAGTAACCCACTTCTACTCTAAAAACCTTGAATCTGGTTACATGCCGTTTTTGCCCAAATAACTTACGAGATGTACTATATTCCATCATGTAAGTCATCAGTTTTTCATTTCTTTTACATGTTCAAAGCGTATGCATCACCTATTTTTGGGCTATTGTTAGACGTCTATTGTTTTAGTCAAAACTGCTTGCTGGGTATTGGTACCAAATTATACATAGCTGTACCTAATGGTACTGATTCGGATATTTTTAAAGGGCACAGGGTATCATTTTTCTAATAGTGAGGTTTTGGATAAATTTGTTGAGAAATGTTTGGGCTCATATTGAAATCTTCATTAATAATTTAATAGTTTGACTTTCGATTTTAGACTTTTTTAATTGCAAATTTATGTATTGTTTATTCATGGGAAATTTCTTTGATTAAGTTTTTATTTGCTGTCTAGTCAACACAATTGAGATAAAGTTGTCTGTAAATTTCTTTGTTATGGGAAGTCAGAGAATGGTAGTCAAGCTAGTTTCATTTGTTTTAATCTTTGAAATACTCATATTCAGGGCTTGACATTAACTTTATAAATAATTTATTAAATATTGCCTTAGTTTCCTAAGAAGTCCCATAGATATCTTAAACAGTCACAGCAAAGAGGCAGTGAGACATAATGTGCCCATTAGATCGAGTTATGGGCTACAGACTCAACAGTGGAAGTTTGTTGTGTTAGAAGCGTGTAAAACTCACTCAAGTGTGTTGCTGTTCTCCAATGTTATGCTCTGTAACTCAAACCAACTTACCCACAATGCCGTCTGAAGAGCTGATAAAGTCACAACAATGACCCTGCAATGTGCAAACAAACATGCATACAATAAATATATTTACAAGTTTAAATTGTGTTTTTAAAAATCATGCCAGTCTTGAGGATGTGGATGAGATATTCAAGAGCAGTAAAGAATAGAGACAAACATAAACCTCCAAATACATTTTCCAATTTGTTTCTAAAAAGCTGTGTGTACTGGCTATATATCTGTCCTCGTATAAGTAACATTGATCCTGTAAATCAAATCCAGTTGTAATTTCTGACACTGTTGGACTAAGTTGTGACGCGGAGCTGCTGGTAATTTGTTTGCTTTTTTTTTATTTCTCGGCCTGCTGTTTACTGGTTTGTTTGTCTGGTAAATTCAAACTACTCGTTTAATCAGCAGCATTCCTCTGTAGCCACAGAAAGCGGAAATTGGGGAATCTCGGCCGTTAATAAACAAACACGCAAATACCTAATAACTAAAATAGGGCCAGCATGGGTTTCTCTGCGATGCTTTCGCCCGGAGCCTCTCGCTCGAACGGCCGTGTTTATGTGCCTTGTAATGACCGTGTGTATTTGTGTCTTTCTCTGCTGGATGTTAGATGTGGACGAGTGTCAGGACAACAACGGCGGATGTCAGCAGGTTTGCGTGAACACGATGGGCAGTTATGAGTGCCAGTGCAAAGAGGGATTCTTCCTGAGTGACAACCAGCACACCTGCATCCACCGCTCTGATGGTGAGTGTGATGCTTCATGTTTGTATACACATCACATACAATTACAAGTCAATCTTTATGCTAGAGGTGGGTCGTGGGTCTTCCTTTTCATCCTAGATTCTCTTTTCTAGAAGATGAGGAAAAGATGCAGGGATGAAAGGAATCAAGGGATGATTTTTAATGCATAACTCTTGTGATGCTATATACATCTCTCTCAACAATGCACATTTTAAAAAAGTGCTGCAGAAATAAAATTGAATTATCTTATTATTATCTTGATTTTCCAGAACACTCCATTTCATTTCTAAAACTGTTCTTGATGGTTTTGACCCTTGACATAACCGAGAGGTCAGAGTTAGATGTGCAGGCGGCAAGTGGGCGCGACTTTGTAAGTGGATGCAGTTGAAATGCATTGTATATTTTTGTGTATGAAAGCAAAAATCATCCAAGATGTGTGACTGGGTGACACGCGTGTGTGTGGTGCATGCAACCCTGATGTAGGCTCACATTCAGCCTGTCAGAATAAACTAATGATGCTTCACTACATGGGGGCGGGGATGTCCCCACACAAAGGGCCAATCTGAGAGATCCACACACACTGTCATGAATAAGCGTGGGTTGATTGTAATCACATATTTGATGTCCTTTACAATCGCTTGAGGAATGTGGAAATGGTCTATGACCCCATCCTTCCAGCTTTGCATTTATACTTTGTTTTTTTATATGTGATGATCATTATGACTGACTGACTGTCTGTCTGTGTCTCAATGTCACGTAATGCATTCAAGAAATAGTTTTAAAGGAACAGTTCATGGGAAAGTGAAAATTACTCACACTATTCTGGATGTACAGTATATATACATTACAAGACACAATTGAAGTCACAACATGTTAGAACCAATGAGATTATTCATGTGCTCCCATATTTAAGTTTAGCATGCTGATTTGTATGTTTACAATAATACACAATGTGTTGATCAAAAAAGGAACAAATAACAGTAGAACAAATTGAGCATCCTATGTGAGCCCTGTGTGGCCCCTATGAGCAGACATTATAGGCACAAATTAAAAAGGTACGATTGGAGAGGTGGAGAACGACAGAGCCAGTCAGAGAAACAGAAATGCTCCATATTTGCTTTCTGGGAAGCCCATAACTCTTTTGGCGACATCTCTGCCCCTACATGTTGTATTTTTACTTCAAAAGTGAAAGTTTGGTAAACACTGTAGTAGTGTGTGTATGTGTGAACTTGTCTGTAAACAGGCTAAAGGTTTGTTTTTGTGGATAGCTCCTGTAAATGATGTGCTCTGGCAAGCTTGGATGCTTCTGCATGCTTCACACACAGACAGGACATCATGGAAATACCATGAGTCTTCCTAATTTCCCATAAGCTTATTCTGTGTAAAAATAAAATAAAAATGCAGTCAAAATGGTCTGTGGTCGATATAATGTCACACAGGCGGTACATAGACATTAGATTTTAAATAACTCATAATATTTTGTTCATATTTTTGGAGATGTTGACACATCCTGTAGGGGTGAGCCGTGCACAAACTAATGCAGGGTCAATTGTAACACGGCTACTTTACATATGTGACTAGTCACGGAAAGTAGTGACACAAGTCGGATCTGGGCCATTTTGAGTTATTCACAGATTCTGAAAGTGCAGTTTCTACGCTTTCCAATGATGTGTAACACATGAAAATCTGATAAAATTTGGAGAAGTTGTGGCCATTTGAATATAGGAACTCAGAAATACTCAAACCGAGAAAATCGAGACGAAATGGACTCTTCTTTCCAACTGGGGGAGACAAAAGGGCTCATTTACAGCTCATTTAGCTAAGCCATACCCCTGTAAAGCTGTTTTGAGATACAGATGTTCTAACATCATATGTAGTATTTTATGACAGAAGTCCAAATGACAACATGCAAAAATAAACATGACTCTTTTTACCTTTGTGGGGATCACAAGTCGAATCCAGTCTGTTTCAGATTATCCAATGACCATTTTTGTCCACAAATGCGTATAATCCGTGAAATATATAGTCTATTGTTTACATCAGATTTCGCATGAACGTCTGGTAATACAATATAATATTCAATCTGAGGACTATTTACATCGTAACATGTAAGTTCCGTTAAACACATGAACCCGCCTTCAAAGTTTGTATTTAAAATAGGGAGGTAGTATTAGGGTTGTGCTGATAGACGATAGTATCGTGTATCGACGATCTTCAGCCATATCGCCAATGGCAGGCTTTCATGGCGAAAGTCATGACGATAGATGGCAAATGGTTATTATTATTATTATCATAGCTTAACATTAACATGCACATTGCGTGCTTTTCCTCGCATGAGGGTTTGTGGGCTTCACCTTACGCCGAGAGCTTGTAGAGAGAGGATTATTTCTTGCAGGCACCTGTACTTAATGCGCGCGTCTTGGACTCCTTCTAGCACCTAAATCCAGCGCGTCATAGCTGCGCTTTTCTCTGTCTCATGTGCACGTGCTGTCGCATCTGTCCGAAGTCCACACAGAAACTAAAGTAGTAATCCTTATGTATTTGTTCACTTTAATGTGTTTCTTGCGAGCTGAGGCAAACTATCCATTTTGTTTAAAACATAATCCGCATATTGGCGCCTCTTTCACTCTCACGGAGGTGAAGAGAGCTGCGCTCTATCTGAAGTCAGATCACTAGGTAGGATGATATTGTCAGGACTCTGCCTTGAAGTCTTATGTTATATTTGTATTTTGTCATGGTGGCAGAATTCTGGCAGTCCCTGGCCTTATGTGTAGGTTCATGCCTTGTTTTTTGTGTGGCATGTGCCTCCGTTGTCTTGTCTTGTGACCCCGCCCCCTCGTTCTCCTGCTTATTAGTAATCATTGGTTTTCTCCCATTACCTGTTACCGCTCGTTATCTTGTTTGGTTTCTTCTATTTAATGTCAGTGTATCTTTAGTTCTGTGCAGGTTCATTGTGTTCTGTTATCGTGTTTCATGTTACAGTCTAGTCTTGCTATCTAGTAAAAGTTAAGTGTTTCATGTTGTGTACCCCTTCGTGGGTTTTTGTTTTTGGATAAATAAAGTGTTTTCTGTTTTTCCCCGACATCGTGTGCTTTTGGGTTCACCTCTCCAGCAAATCCTGACAGATATGCATTTCAAGGAGTTGTAGCAATGCATTCTTCGTGTTTGAAATATGATTGTGTTTAAAATATGATTGCGTTCCGCTGGACCGATGCGTTTAAAAAGGCACGTCTGAAAGCACCACTGCTTGACGTGTAGCCTTCTGCAATAGCACTTAACAAATGCATTGAATTTTATATACAGTATGTGCGTGCACATGTGTGTGCGCAGGCGCATGTTTTTACAGTCATTAAGTAATCATGTTAAGTAATCAGGATTATGATTTTTCACATAATTGAGCAGTCCCAGCTCTGACATTTCCTTGCACCAGAGAGGTTATTAGCGCGCAGAGGGTTAATTGCATCAGTTTTAAAAAGGTTGCGGTCATGACGTTGTTGCTCTTGTTCTTTTTTGTCCACCAATCAAGTTACTTGTCATAATGAGTAAAAAATAAATAAATGAGTAAACTACTGCCCCGCCCCCCGATACTATCGGGTATCGCCGATCTCACAGGCTGACGATAGGACGATCTCAAAATGGGGCATATTGCCCAACACTAGGTAGTATAATAGATAATCCAAAAACAGCACCATCGAAAACATGACGTCCTTTAGAGATGTTACCAATCGTCACTCTTTCCTCCATCAGCCAATGACTTCATGGAAAATATTGATAGACAAAACATGTAGCCAATTATATAAAGAGTTCAACGATCTCTTTGTAACTTATATGTGTTTGACTTCATGCTGTGCTCCAAGAACTGACAGACAGATGACGTCAAAGTACCGCGAGAGCGAGTCGAAATTAAACTACTTCGTAAGATTTCTTGAAGAAATCTCGCGGTACTTTGACATTATCCGACTGCGGCGCCGAATAAAGTCGGTGACGCAGCTGACGTATGACACGGCTGACTGTTATTTGTTCCGCCCCAGCTTCTTTTATTTTTCTTTTGTTTTGTGCGCCCGAGTTCATTTACAGTCTGGGGAGACGCACGCTATAAGTTTGAAAAAAATAAACTTAGCAAACATGTCTGAGGAACAGGGCAGCCGCGTCACTACAGACAAGCCTATTTCAACCGCAAAATGTACGCTTTTAAATATACAAAAACTGCTATCTCAAACATGGAGAGGCTTCTTCGTGATCTCAACTAACAGATTCTGCAATAAAACGAAAATCACAAATTTTGAAAAAAAAAACTTTGTTTCTCATTTTCTCGAAACTTGTGCTGCCGACTTGTGTCACTGGTTTCCGTGACGGGTCACATATTTATACAGGGTCGAGCAACCTGTGCTTTGGGTCTTTTCCTCTTACTGTCAGAAGATCTCCTGTGAATTTGTGAAAAGTTTTGATGTGTTTTGGCAACTTCTGAAATATGAAGGGATCATCGCTCTCACCTCAATGGCTGGGTGAAGTTCCAGCAGCCTATTTGAGGTGATGGCCAACACTCGCACTTACATGTCCAACCTACTGAGCTTTGTGGTGTGGGTCCAAGGTGCTTTCTTCGGATCATCAGGTGGGTACCCTCCTTCAACAGTGTTTTGTCAATTAACCCACAACACCTCCAGAGGGCTTGACAGCTAACCCTAGCGTCCTGAGGCAGCCCCCTTGGCCCTTGGGCTCAACAGCCAGTGCTCTTTTAGGTTCCCTGCCTACCCGGTGGGTTGCTCCATCGCTCGCAGTGCTTCAGCCAGAGCCATTTTGAAGCGTCTCTGCTTTTTTGGGATATTTGCCACAAGCCGTCTCCTACTGGGACCTCTTATTCCAAGTCTGGACAGGGAGCTCCAAAGTGACTGCGCAGGGAATCCTCAGCAGCCTACCTCCACTGACAAGTTCCATGCACGCCATCCCAACTGTTGGCACTGTTGGGTGAGTGGTTGGTACTTCTCAAGCTTTCTCTCATGGGTCTCTTCTATACTCTCCTCCCATGGCACAGTCAATTCAAGCACCACCGCCTTTTTTGTTGCTCTGGACCACAGAACTATGTCTGGTCTGAGAGTTGAGGTGGTTATCTCCTCTGGAAACTTGAGCTGTCTCCTGAGGTCAACTCTCATGTCCCAGTCAGTAGCCAATGTCAGTATTCCTACGCCTGTTGATGTCCTGCTAGAGCTCTTTACTGCTCTAACAAATCTAATCAGATGGGGTGCTGTCGTCCTCTTGCTGTTGTGGGTCTTCTTTCTCTCTTCCTCCAGACCTATAGCCAGCTCTGCAAGTATCTGGTCATGCCTCCATCTGAACTTGCCATCAACCAGGCTAGCCTGACATGATGACAACACATGTTCAAGGTTTGCCGGTTTCAAACACAACATGCAGTCTAGGCTCTCAGCCAACTGGGTTCACAGGGGATGGTAGAACATCATATGTGAAGCACAGGCGGGATTGTATCCTCTTCTCCTCCATGCCCCACACATCATCCACGCCAATGATCTTCCTTGGACACCACCCCAACATGTCCACCTCCCAAGGCTCTTCATGGCTGTTGCTCTCGCTTGCCGATCCTCCTCCTCCACCATACAGAGCTCTTCCTGGACTAGGCTGCGTCGACCTTTGGCATTAGCATCCCTCCACCTAGCTCTGGTTATAACTCGAAGGCCAAGCCTACCTTTGTTGACCGTCCCCACAATGTCTTTGTGGCGTAGCCTTGCCTCTGCGTCCACCACAGCCTTGCTTGATCACCAATTCCATCCTGTGTGGATGGTGATATCTGCCTGGCGGACCAATTGATTACTACTGTCACGAAGCATTATCACCTGCCGGGCTGTGTGGCCACCTTAAACTATTCAACCACAGATGTTAGTGGCAGCTGTAACCTGCTTCCTGAATTGTACAGGCCAGTTGAAGAAAGGCTTTTGGGAACTGATAGCCATCTGCGAAGGAAGGTGTTAATCTTCCTTTCCAGGGCTTCAATTGTTGTTAATGGCACTTCATACTAAGTAGTGGCCAAATAAGTCAAATAAGTCTCACCATGCTGGTAGCCCCAGAGTTTGAATCTTCCAGGTAGCCCACTTCTATTTAAGGCTTTCATCCAAGCTTCCGCCTACCCAAGCATCTCCTTCACACTTTCTCAGTCATTCAGTTCTGCTCTAAACCATTTTCCCAAGCTCTTAATGGGTCTCTCTTTAACAGTGGGGAAAAGGCCTTTTCCAGTCCTGAAGCGAAACTGGTCCTACACGCGTTCTTTCCTCAGCACAATGCTCCTTGACCTTGTTGGCTTAAACTCCATCCTATCACCTGGAATGATCTTACTTAGATCTTCCAGGATCCACCGACTTTTTGGAAATGGTTTTGCCGTTAAAGTCAGGTTCTACATGAATGCATTAATTGGTGCCTGCTGAATCCCGCTTGCAAGAACTGCACCTTTTCTAGGCTTCTCCATTGTCTTGACCAAGAGGTTCATTGCAGCTGCAAACAAGATGACCAAGATGCTTACAATGCCTTTTACCAACCACTGCCAGCTTGTTGTGAAGTCCCCAAAGGTGAATCGCATCCTGAAACGGTTGAAATAATCCTGCAAGAACGTGCTCCAAAACCCTGTCCACTTCCTAATCAAATCTGTCCCAATCCTTCCTTGCATGCGCAGCCGGCCAGTTGATTGCTTGTTTCCCTGCCTCCTGGCTGTGCTGCGAGTGCTGCTGGATGCTTCCACTCTGCCCTGGTGTTGCCCTCAGAGGTACATCCGAAGTGGTATCACCAGCGCTCTCTCTGCTCTTTGCCTGGAGATTCTGGGTACTGCGGTCTCAGCCTTTTCTCAGTTTCACCAGGTTGCCCCATGCGTTGCACACTACTAGGGCACAGGCAACCCATCTTTGCCTGATGGATCTTAAGGCCTTTTGTGTTCTTGCAAACTTTCCCGCATATGCAAACCGCAGTTGTACAGTCAAGTTGTGTCAAAGTCCAATTTATACTTTCCGAGGTTGTTACCATGGTCCGTCCTATAGGTCGGCCATCCTCCCCGCTCTCCCTCGACCTTAGGGGTATCTTATCACGTACTTGTTCATAGCAAGTGTTTGGGTTCCTCCTCAACGAAGATGTGATTTGGCCTGCCAAGCCACTACACGCCTAACTGGACTTCCCCAGATGCCAGCAGTCTCTCCTTGCTGTCAGCATTCTTTTCATGGTTGCCAACTAGTCTTTCCTTTTAGTCACTGGGTTGCCAGATGGAAAGGTTAAGATATCTTTTCGGGAGTGAGTCTTGTTCCGTACAGACATGAAACGAACCTTTAGGGGATTCACTCCAGCATTTAAATGCGGTTGTCACTCCCGAAAGTTTTCAGTGTGTACGAACATTAATTAATTTATCATCTCAAGTTCATGCTGGTTTTATTTTTACACATGACGCGGACTCGACTGTACTCAGGATATTTTCCGAGTCCAAAATGTCCAAGTCCGAGTCAAGTCCGATTACAAATTCACCTGAGTGCGTGACAAGTCCGAGTTCATTCAAAATTGGACTCGAGTCCGGACTCGAGTCCGAGTCCAAGTTCGAGTACCCCAACTCTACCTTTAAGTGTTCATTTGTAGCAAAGATGTCTGTGTTGATTGTGTAAGAAAATCATTTAACTTTAATATTTTTTGAATGATAGAACCAGAGCCAAAAAGTGTTAAGTTGTGCCCCGCTCTCTCCTGTATGTAAAAAGTTAGTCTTCATCTAAAACCATTTAAGGCAGCATTTTAGTGTTTAGGGGCGGTTTCCCCTGACATGGTTTATCCTAGTAACGGAGAAAAATGCATTTTGAGCTTCCTTAATTTAAAAACATTTTGCACTGAAATATCTTAACATATATGAGTGCCATTGTTTTGTCCCAAGATGCACATTAGTGTTGTTTATGTAAGGTATGTTTGTAAAGGCTTCCTAATTGTCCTAATATAACTAAGGCCTAGTCCTGGATTAATCTAAACCGTGTCTGGGAAACTGCCCATTAATGTTTTTATGTTAAGCATTTAACGTTAATAATTACTATGCATGCTACCAAATTGTTATTGGTCCAGTACTTATCTGTTTAAATGTGCTGTAAGTTTTACTTGTAGTACCAGATTTCCCAAAATATTGATTGTATTAACGCAATTTAACATATGAGGTGGAACCGCACCATTTAATGTACCAATAATAACAATACAAACAACCTTTTTTGCAGTTCTAAACGTAGGTTCGGGAGGAGCCTAAACATTCAGGCCTGTCAATCATCATCATCATGGGCTTATATAAGGCAGCCTTCAGGCCTTCCTGTCCAGCTGCTTTCTTTTCCGGATTTTGGCCCCGCCCGTTTCCGGAATCACGTCTACACAACGAGCTCCAGGCTCCTACTAACTTGGGAAATATATTTTTAAATACCAATAGAGCAGCTTTTTTAGTACCCGCTCTCACTACCGCTGTAGGTGATGTCAGGGGCTCTGCTCAATATTTTTGCATTTCGGATGTTCTTTTGCACGACAACCGCATGCTCGATTGCAAACGCTGTTTGACAACGGCGACGTGACATCATGCGCTTCTGTTAATTCCGTCTACGCATGCGCGATCGACCAAAACAACAATGGCGGCCCACAGGACTGTGTTGCACTTGTTTTCGCGTTTATTAATCCATTTTCCATCAAAGCTAAATTTACAATTTTTCTTCCACAGTAGTGATCCAGCCTCCATCCTAACACCCAGCTTTAAATTTATTTTACTTCATTGCCGCAGCAATTATTTCGGCTGCGTCTCCCTTGATAATTGTCAGAGAAAATAACTTTTTTCCTACCACATCAGTGATCCAGGTTTTCTTCATCACACCCAGCTGATTAAATTATTTTTACTTCATTGCCGCAGCAATGATTTCGGCTGCTTCTTTCACGATTATTTGTCAGAGAACATTTTTATATTTCTCTACCGCAGCGATGATCCTTGTTTTCGTCTTCGCACCCAGCTTTTAAATAAATTTTACTTCATTGCAGCAGCAATGATTTCGTCTGCTTTTTCACAATAATTTGTTAGAAAATGTTTAAATTTCTCTACCACAGCAGCAATTTCTGTTTTCGTCCTAGCACCCAACTTTTAAATTAATTTTATTTAATTACCGCAGCAATGTTTCGGCTGCTTTTTCACGATAATCTGTAAAATATATATATATTTCTCTACCCAGCCGTGATTCCTGTTTATGTCCTCGCACCCAGCCTCTTAAATTAATTTTACTTCATTGCCACAGCAATGATTCGGCTGCTTTTCACAATTATTTCTCGGAAAAAAAAATGTATTTCTCTACTGCAGCCTTGATTCCTGTTTTCGTCCTTGCACCCAGCTTTTAAATAAATTTTACTTCATTGCCGCAGCAATGATTTCAAGCCGCTTCTCCCACAATAATTGTCAAAAAATTATTTTCTCTACTAAATCAGTGGTCCAGATTTTCGTCACCACACCCAACTTTTAAATTCATTTTACTTCATTGCCGTAGCAGTGATTTCGGCCGCTTACTTCACTATAATTTGTCAGAATTTTTATTTCTCTTTACCGCAGCAGATCCTGGCCTTTGTCCTCACGGCCAGTTTTCAATAAGCTTTAATTTAAAAAATGTTAGGGGCGAGAGGGAACTTTCCGCTGTCATCGACAGTCTTAAATATAGTTTATGAACTTCTAGCTCCGTTCTTGGATTTTTTGTTTTGTTTAGCTAAACTTTACTTTTGAGAATTGATCACAGATTAAAGATCAATTGTTCACAAAACGAGAGCACCTTACGTTTGCAATCTAGGGCACAGTCAAACTTACAACAATGGCTGAGCCGCAGTATTCATGTATGTGGGTGCGTCTCCGTGTACCGGTCGATAGCCGGCAAACGAGCCGTTTGCTCTTGCGTTTGTAATAATTTTTTCATACGAGAGTGCTTCTACATTGCTGATAGCACACATACATGTCTATTTGATGTCTACGCTACATTTTCACCTGCAAGATGTAATTTTTGATGATTAAATTGCACATCTGCAATACATGACTCGCCCTTCTCAAATTCTCACTATACCCGCTGCAGAGATGTGGTGCGTGCGCGACGCGAATGCTCTGCTCATGAAACTGATCAACGATTTTTCTATTGAATGCCAAATTCGGAAAGTTTAACTTTGGTTCATAAAAGCAGGCTGCCGGGAAATTTTATTCCAGGTTGTTATGAGATGTTTACTCACCCAGATTTTTTTTTTCCAGAGCTCCAGATCCTTATCATGCTTTTTCAGTCGTACCCGTGCTGTCTAGGTGTCCAGAGGTGTCATTTCAAATGCATCCCTGATGGCACACATACATCTCGAAGATGTCTATTTGATGTCTGTGTTTACATCTGCAAGTCACATTATTTAGATTGTTTGCTCATCTGCAATACGTCTCTGGGACGTTTCCTAAAAGATGTCATAGACATATTAAAGATGTTTTTGATTTATAATGTATGTAAAGCAGCTCTTTCTAAGACCTTTATAAGATGTTTTTACACACCAAATGTATTCCACTTCTCCAGATCTTTATCAGACATCTTACAGTCATCCCTGTGCTATCTGGGATTAAACGGTGCCGTGCTAGCTGCAAAGCTAAGTGGATCACGTCTTTGGACTTTGATCTCACAGCGTAGTCTACGTATTATAACAATCGAGAAACACTGCTTTTTTCCCATAAACTGACCGGCCGCAGATGCATATTCTATAACATCCAAATATTTTTTATACATATTCACGCTTTTTCAATTCATGCATCTGCGAGGCGATGTAACAAAAAATGTCAGTCTTCCGTTCCAGTTTTAATTTTCTTATTTGTTGACACTTATATCAACGAGAAACCCCGGGACCACTAGCTTTCTTTATCTGCCCAGTCCCACCCGCAGCAAAGGTAAGCTGCATGCTCCCACAAGGTTCGAGTTGGGTCCCGCTGGTCCCACCGGATACCAACCTCTTAACACAGTTCTCTAAAGTAAGCAGACGAGCCCACAAAATAGTCACAAGATGTTCTTATTTTGCGTTTTTCCTCCTATAGAAATTTATCCTAAATAATATAGTCCGTTGCTCCAAAAAACGTGTTCACGATTGTTTCCAATGTTCGTGTGTTTTTTGCGCAGTTATTTGTCAACAAAAATCTAATGAACATGTTGGCTAATTATCAACCACAATCAGCCTCTAACAACCTTTCGCTCGATACGCATTGATTTCAGCAGTGATTTTGTCCCACTCATAATACCACAGTATTGATCCCAGCCGATCGCGCTCTTATTTAACAGTTGCCGCAACCTTTTTTCTCACTGCCTTAGTAGTGATCTTATCCCGCTCGCTCCGGAGCCCCAGACAGCGCATTTCCTACTCCCGCAGGAGTTATTATTTGTTTATTTGACAGGGACCATACAAGCAAACATAGTTACAATACATAGCGTGTAACTGATGCGTAGCATATAGTGTTTATAGCTAGAGCTAAAATAAGCCCAAATTTCGCACACTTTTTTCCGTATAACTTTGCTCACTGCCGCAGCAGTGATTTCATAACGCTCGCACTCCCGCAGTAGTGATTCAGCCTTGCTCCCGCAGGAGCCCCAGTCCGTTCGCTTCCCAGTAACTCCCGCAGGAGTCTGAAGCCAAAAATTTTGCACAGCTTTTTCTGTATAACTTTGCTCACAGCCACAGCAGTGATTTCAAAACGCCCGCACTACCGCAGTAGTGATTCAGCCTTGCTCCCGCAGGAGCCCCAGTCCGTGCGCTTCCCAGTAACTCCCGCAGGAGTCTTAAGCCAAAATTTCGCACAGCTTTTTCTGTATAACTTTGCTCACTGCCGCAGCAGTGATTTCCTAATGCTCGCACTACCACAGTAGTGATTCAGCCTTGCTCCCGCAGGAGCCCCAGGCCGCATGCTTCCCATTGACTCCCGCAGGAGTCTTAAGCTGAAACTTTGCACATCTTTTTCTGTACAATTCTTTCACTGCCGCAGCAGTGATTTCCTCTTCGCTCTTACCACCGCAGTAGTAATTCAGTAAGAGGAAGAAGAAATGGTTTGATGATATTCTACCCATTTTTTGGGGGGGATAAATCTTACAGACCTTAATTACTCGCAGGCTCCTGCTCAACTTGCTGTCCATCAAACACTCTTTTGGGGGTTGAACTTGTGGCTCGAGCCCCAGCCTCAGGTTCGCTCTCTCTGAAGGTTCAGAGCTCAGGTACAGAGCTCCCTTCGAGGACAGCAAGCCAAGTTTGTTTACCATTAATCATTAAGACCTGAATGTGCAGGCGAACTAGTGAAATGCAGTTCTAAACGTAGGTTCGGGAGGAGCCTAAACATTCAGGCCGGTCAATCATCATCATCATGGGCGTATATAAGGCAGCCTTCAGGCCTTCCTGTCCAGCTGCTTTCTTTTCCGACATCCCTCCTCCTCCCCATCTCCTCCTTCACTCTCTCCTTCCTCTTTGCAGTTCCGTTGCAGGGGGTTGAACTTGTGGCTCGAGCCCAGCCTCAGGTTCGCTCTCTCTGAAGGTTCAGAGCTCAGGTACAGAGCTCCCTTCGAGGACAGCAAGCCAAGTTTGTTTACCATTAATCATTAAGACCTGAATGCGCAGGCGAACTAGTGAATCTTCATATGGTCTCACACTTAGATGCATATACACACACACGCGTATTACATGCTTGCACACTTTCATGCATTTAATCTCACCTTAAGTGAACCCTTCACCTTCCTTCATCACTCCCACTCACCATTAGTGTATTTGCCAGTTTCTGTGTGTATGTGAATGCACGTTTCTTGTTTACATTGTGTCTGTCACCAGTACGGCCTATTGGCTTGCATCTAAGATGTATGCATATGCGTGTGTAAGAAATGTGTGATGTTGTGTGTTTACAATTCTTCACTCACCAGTTCGTCCTACTGGCCTAGTCTAGAGTAGTCTTAAATGTGTGTGTGTGTTTGTGTGTGTGTGTGTGTGACATTGGCGCCGTCTGTCTGCTGTAGTGAATTAAAGCTCTATAAGACAGCATTTTCATTTCACTAAGGCTTCTGCCAATTCTATTGACCTCTGTGGATGGCTGTTTAACTGTAACATTTATAAGCTCATATCTGATACAGCTCATGTAGTTGGTAAATATCATGTTTTAAGTCAATTATCACTTCATGAACGCAATGTGTAATACCGCAAGTACACTCTTACAAATAAAGATGCTTCACGATCTGTTCAAAAAACCTTTCTGTTTCTGGTTCCTTGTAGGGAAAAAGGTTCTTTAAATAATAGAAAGATATGAAAGAAATTGTTCTTCTAAGAATATTTGAATGAAAGGTTCTTGTGGGTCCTTGTGGATTTGAACCCTAAAAGAGCTGATCTATGACCTTCTTGATCCATCTCTACTGTTCACCTAAGCACTTAATTCCCATATTGCTCCAAAATGCTTCTTGTCAAGATGCACTGTAAGAAATGGTTGGATAAAAATGTTTAGGAATATCAAATGTCAAATCCTCCTTTATTTTAATTGTCATCCAGTATCCAAGGTCTGTTGGTGGATCTCATGAGTGCTGGCCTGAGCAGTCTAGTTTGACTTTGATGGGATTTTAAATACGGCACAAGATGTTGTACCATGTTGTGAAAATAATATCCCTGTAAATTCTTTTCCACCACCAAAATCCTGGCAATTGTTGGCGGTTGTAAATTGGGAATTGAAGTTTTTTGTGCCCTGCCAACAGCCTGTAAGCTCCTCTGGAGTCGGAAAGGTTAGAGGGAACCAGGGGCTTTGCAATGGAGTCTTAATGAATGAGAAGCTCATATTCAACCTCAAACTCATATTGAGAAGAAATTTTCACACCCTTATGTCGTTCCATATGCAATTAATAATTCAATGAAACACAACATGAGAAATTGGACGTCCTTACAGAGTGACTGAGAGATAAAAATCTCTCTCTCTCTCTCTCTCTCTCTCTCTCTTTCTCTCTCCCTCTGTCATTAATGCATTGGGTCACTCTGGCGCCACTATTGCAGACACCGGTAAAGGTATTCACCAGGGCAGGACTTACCAGGGTGGAGGCCCCTGGGCTTGAATAAATTTTGGGCCCTACACTCTCAGAACAAAAGGTACAAAAGCTGTCACTAGGATGGTACCCTTTAAATGGGTCCTAATATTTACTATTTAGGTACAGATATTTGTTCCCATTACATGCACTCTTTAGGTACAAAGGTGTACTATTTGAAAGGGTACCACCCCAGTGACAGCTTGTGTAAATTATCTTCTGAGAGTGCACACATACAGTAAACAACCTAAAATAAAAAATATATCATAGAACTATATTTTAGGGAAGTTTCCCAACAGGGTTTAGATTAATCCAGCACTAGGCCTATTGCTATAGGTTATTATTAGGGCATTCAAGTAGTTTTTACAAACAAACCTTACAAAAAAACATTACTGGTGTGCGTCTTGAGACAATGTTAAGATATATCAGTGCAAGATGTGTTTAAATTAAGACAGATCAAACATGCATTTTAGTCTGGGACTAGGATAAGACCTGACTAGGAAACTGCCCCTATATCTCTAAAGCAGAACATAAGCCCAGTCTAAAATTAAATCATGTATTTTTAGGGCTGTCACACATTCAAATTAATCATGCACATTAAAAAATACCCCATAACAACATTTAAAATCATTGTGTAAGACTTAGCTTAAGAAAATAATAATAGTCTTGATAAACATTCACCTTATTACACGCCATATAATGTTATAAACATAATCAACAAGTGTATTTTTTTGCAAATAGCGTACAAGGGGTGCAGTGTTTAAGAATGAAAAAGTAAAGATTTTAGGATGTTATTTAATAATTATGACAAGACCATCATGTAATATTAGACACCAAAAACCAAAGTAGAGAAGATGATCATTAATTAATTTTTGCGTCTGATATGAACGTAATACATTAAAACCTTGAACGTAGATATAAAAATGAACACTTTTCAGAAGTTTAAACTGTGATTCTGTTAGCAAACATGCTGAAAGAGAAACTACTGGAAAGTTAGGCTAACTAATGGATTATATCAAAAACCATCAGGACATCAACATGGCCATAATTTAATGAAATGAACTGGACTGATGATTTAAATGTTGACATAATCATGTGCGTTGTTACCTCTCCGGATTTTGTTATGTTTCGTAGCTCTGCTTCACTCCTTTATTTCTCCACAGAAACTGTTTGTCGCGTGAACTGCAGACTGCGAACAGATTGGATTTCATTTGGCGCTACGCAGACCGCTTGGTGATGTCAAAGTACCGCGAGAGCGATTAGAAAGCAGACTTCTCTGTGTGATTTCTCGAATCGCTCTCGCGGTACTCTGATGTAATTGTTTTTGCTGTTGTTGAACCACTAGAAAACACCCGTCTGCTTTACAATCACTTTTGCGCCGTGATAATTTGATTTCATATGATGATCGGATCGCGCAGTGCCGCATGAAGTCAAATGCACCAAATACCAAATAGCCGACTGTATATGAGCTTAAACCCGCCAAAGTAGCAAGTGCAGCATGCGAATGGTGAGTGATTCAGATGTCAATTTCTGAATGAAAGTGTCAAAGGTTTGTCACACACTGTTAAGTATCCTCACGCTTTTTTAAATGGGTATACGGAAATCCTTGACCATTACTAGTGGATGGATATACTGCGTATACCTGCGTATCACGTAAGATTACAAACAAACAAGAAAAAAACTGAGTTACAAGACCATAGCCTATACTCTAGTAATCTTTTTCATACTGAGCGCTTCATTTTCGCGTTGCTCTTTCTCATTATCTGTAAAGCTCATTCATGACTCGCATTTCGCGTATTCGCTATTGTACTAGCATCTATGGGTTATGAGTAAACGCAGCGCGTCATATTCAGCACCAAGATGACTGACATATATATATATATTAACGAATTAAATGCAGCACTAAACAATTCTGCACCAACCAATAGGCTGTAAAATAAAAAATGAAAACGACTGAACAAATCAAACGAACGCAAGCAAGCACGGAGGCCCCTATTGGCCGAGGCCCCTGGGCTCAAGCCCAATCAAGCCCAATGGTAAGTCCGGCCATGGTATTCACTGACAGATACATCATCATATCTGCACAATAACATTGGATTGGTAACAGTAAGACCTTTTCAATTTGTTTTTTTATCATTTTGTTCACTTATGCCCACTTGTAATTTTTTTTCACTTCGATTTGGTTTTACACAACAATTGTGAATTACAACCCTCTCTCTCAGTCGCCCTTTCCCACCCTCAGGCTTTTTTTACTACTTCACCATTAAGAATTTTGCCTCTTTAGACGGATCCAACATGCAATAAATTACTATAAATGTATTATGGGGTTAGTTAAAATGGCTGGGCAGGCGACAAGCCCAAAGTAGAGCAATTCTGGCCAATATAATCTTTCAACAGTCTTAAAAATAAGGAAATCATAAGAAGGAATAAAGGGAGAAAAAATAGCCAAATAGACAAACATGGCTGATGGACCATTAGCAGGCGAATGTGTTTATTTGGTGTGTGTGTGTGTGTGTGTGTGTGTGTGTGTGTGCGTGCGTGCGTGCGTGCGTGCGTGCATGTGTGTCTAAAAAGGAAGTTGGCAAATTTAACCACTGTTCACATATACAAATCCACACAAAAACACATTAAAAAATAATTTATGATCACCTTTTTCACCAAACTAACTACAGTACATAAAACTTAAATGACTCCCGAAGACTCCAAAAGAAGAAATGCATGTGTTTGTGTTTTCGTGTGTCCTTGCGCATGCTGATCCGCTTCTGAAACCCAGCAAACATCCTGCTTTGACAGAGGAATCCTGCGGGGTCACGGCAGAGGTTAAAGTGCACAAGTGTGAGCGTATTTGTGCTGGTAGTCCTAGTGATGTTGTTTTTAAATGAAAAAAAAAATGATTTAAAACTCTTTTAAGTGTTATGAATCATTCTTTCTCGGGTGGTTATAGGGAGTAAGAACTCTTTCTGAACTGTACTGTTGAGTTGTTGACAGCACGTGGGCACTAAAGGTCTTACCTCCTTCTTCCGTTGGTTATAAATACTCTGATTAAATATTAGCTTATGAGGTAAAATAACCTTTGCAAGTTGCTTCCTTTCCTCTCTCTTCATAGTTTTCCTTCTGTATTTCCCCATGCCTCTCACAGATGTCATTGTACGTAGTTTGACTGTGGCAGGTGGAGCCATGTTGGACTGCATTTACATTTACATTACAGTTATGTATTTGGCAGACCCTCCACAGAGTAAATTGAAGCTTTATGTTTATTTCTTTTTAACAGTATGTGTTTTCCCTGGGATTCAAACTCATGTAGAGATGGGAAAAGTACACACATCCTTTACTCAAGTAGAAGTACAGATACTCGTGTTTAAAAATACTCTGGTAAAAGTTAAAGTACTGACTACACTTTTACTTAAGTTAAAGTAAAGAAGTATAGGCTCTCACATGTACTTAAGTAAAAAGTAGCTATTAATACTACCTGTTTTAGTTTAATGCTTTTAACTGTACCTCACATCATTTTAATACATTAATACAAAATGATTTCAGCTTACTACTCTCACCTGTTACATTTAAAACGGAGGTGATTATTCCTCATCTCTTGTCTGTGACAAAAGGCACTTCTCATAATAATTTATTTCAAGATTTTTTAAACGAAACGTTACCCGTGTTAAGACAATGGTCACCAATCTTTTTTACGCCAAGATCCCCAACCATGGCCTTGATGAAAGGAAAGATCTACCTATTAAAGGGCCCAGACTGAACATCCAACTTTGTTTTGTTTAGGCTAATTATAGTTGAATTACATAAAATGCATGAATCCAATTTCAAATGCCAAGAAAATTCATAATATTTAAAGGATTACTCCACTTTCTTAAAAAAAATCCCAATAATTTACTCACCCACATGTCTTCCAAAATATTGATGTCTTCCTTTGTTCAGTCGAGGAGAAATTACGTTTTTTATAGGGAAAAATTCCAAGATTTTTCTAATTTTAACAGACTTTATTGGACCCCAACACTTTACAGTTTAAATGCAGTTTAAATACAGCTTCAAATTGCTCTAAACGATCCCAAAAGAGGCATAATGGTCTTATCTAATGAAAGGATTTACATTTTCGGCAAGAAAAATTTAAAATATGTATTTTTAAACCACAACTTTTAGTCTTGCACTAGCCATGTAATGTGCCAGTGTGACCTCACGTAATGCATCATGACGTTGAAAGGTCATTTAAATTGTAAATTGTTTGGGTCCAATGTGTCCTTTAAAGTTGATAGAAAAATCTCCTGACCTGATTTTTATTCAAAAAATACAGATTAAAACTAAAGTAATAAGCATGTTTTGAAAATGTAAGAAGTAAAAAGTACAGATATTTAAAAAAAAAGTAAAAGTAAAAATGTGTAAGAAAAATAAAGTAAAGTGAAGTAAAGTACTGATACAAAAATCTACTTAGGTACACTGTAAAAACTATTACTATGATCTACTCAAAATTTTTGGTGAAGCATTTTTACACTTAAAAAAATTGAGTAAATTTGAAAGCTGTGAAATCAAATAGATTTCAATAATTACATTAATTTCTTATCACAAATTAAATTGAGTAGATGGAATCAAAAATATTTAAGCAAATCAATAAAAAATCCTAGTGAAGTCTACAAAAAAATTGAGTTGATATCATTAAAAATTTTACTTAGATGTAAATGAACATTTTGTAAATATTATTTCACTAAAATAAATTAGTTTTATTTACTTGATGTTATAAATTTATTTCATACTCAACCATCAATTATTAATGATAAACAAAGCAATTTGTATACGTTATTTTATTGAAAATGGCAAACGTTGTACATGTTACAAAAACAATCAGCTGAATAAACTCTGAGAGGTCTCTCAAATTCACAGCATGCAGAATCACATGAACCCAGACAGGTGGACCACCAACACTTGTACCTGCAACAAAGATAACTTTATTTAAACGGCTGTCCGCTGTGACTCTGGACGCTGCCACAGAGCGCCACTTAGTTTAACATTAAATAACACATTTGTCTCAAATCACGAATAACATAGGCTGCGAATGCATATTTTACATCTGGAGATAAACTTTGTCTGACTAACCTCGCGCTATTTAATGCGAACGTCCGGTGCGGTTTCAGAAACTGTGAGTTGTCTACACGAGACGAGGCGCTTCTCAACCGGTGTGCCACACCCTTAACACAAAAAAGGAAAATAAAGCATAGACATATGGAGTCCAGAGATAATTAATATAAACGTATATAAGCGTGTGAGCTCTGTAAAGCTCTGTTGTGTTCCGCTTCCATGTGAAAGGTCTAATAAGTCCGGGTGGAGCGAAACTGAGGACCGGATTTCGGATCGCCTGACTATCACCCATACAGATTTACACGTGTTTGTCTACACAACCACATTATGCAGTAATAAATTATCAGAAATGATTATTTTACACACATTTCAAGTAGCACAGCTGTATTAACACTTTGGTGACCTGAATAAATACGTAAAATAAAAATATTCATGATTAATCTAGCAGTATGTGCACAGAAAGCTGTTATTGTACCCAGTTTAGAGTATGGCTCCGAAAGTATTCAGATAAATACACCTTAAGTTGTTTACGCAAGGACACATAAAATATTTCATTAAAAACAAGTGTAAATATTAATTAACTCAAAACTTACCAGGATTTTTGAGGAGTTTTGAGGTTGTTTGTCTTCCTGCAAGAGGCGCTGTTTCTTCTATTGCTGATTAAAAAACCGTTGGCTATGTGATTTTTAATTTACATCTGATTTAATTAATTTGTTTGCCTAGATTTACTCAAATAATACAATGTAATAAATGTTTCACCAAAAATATTGAGTAAAGCATAGTTAAAGTTATGCATGAAACTTACTAATTTTTTTTGTTGATGTTAAATACCTATGTTAACTTGAAATAAGCAATTATTACAGTTTTAAAAACTTAAATATATAAGTGTGACATTCTGAAATATATTGATTCAAATTTACAACAAATATTAAGGATATCTTTTAGAAATAATCTGTTAGTTAAATACTTATTTTATTTGATGTATACAACTAAATAATATCTTTACATTTTACACAAAAATATCTGTTTATTTTTTGTCATTTATTTTGGTTTGTCCAACTCAAAAAATCAACTTAGTGACATAAAGAGATTTTATTAAGTTATTTTAATCATTTATTTTAGTGATATTTACAAAGCCACTGAATTATTTTTTACAGTGTACCGTAACAAAGTATTTTTAAGTTAAGATGCATTTTCTTCATTTTTTTAAGTGAATTATTTAAGTGAATGTGTGCTTACACTAAGCGAAAAAATATACCAGTGAAGAAAAAAAAAATTATCTTGAACTTTTATTTAAGTTAATTCAAGAAAAATTCAAGAAAAAAAAAATCCTACTCCATTGGATTTTTTTCACATTTACTTAAATTGTATATTTTTTGTTTAAAAACTAGACTTATTTTCTTAGGTCAGTTTGCCCATCAAGAAAATACTTGATTTAAACATTTCTAGATTTTGTATTGAAAACAAGTAATAAAGTTACTTTTTGTAATCCAGTGCATTGCTCTACCAAGTTCAACTTAAAAAAGTTTCTGAAGCCTTAACGTTTTTTAATTAATTTAACATAAAATAGTTAAAAAATATTAAGAATGTTCAGTCACTCATATTTTCAAGTTGAGTTAACTTTAAATTTTAAGACAGCACAAACACTTTTTAAGTTGAACCAACAAATCTTTTTTTTTTTCAGTGTACAGGAACACTTGGCACCCATGGGCCAAGACTGGGCAATATGATGCAATGGTGGGTCGGAAGATTTGAGGGCCAGCTGTCAAAAAATGTAGATATACAAACATTTAAGAACGAACTTATAAAGACTGGTTTCAAAGTTTTTGAATGTGATCCTTGTTGTCGCCATGTAAACTAGAGAGTGGATGGCAGAGAGAGAAGGGAAATGCACACAGACAACTGAATGCCGTCTCTTTCTCCAATCACAGTAACATCATTAAGGGTCATTTGGCTACCCGTGAAACCTTCTGGAATAAAGGTCCACTTTAATGTTAACTGTAATTAATAAACTTGTGTGAGTGTGAGTGACAAGTTGTTAAGTAGCTTGTGTTTGAACAAGAGATTGGGAGGGCTGTGTTCAGTTAAAGGACGTCAATGGCTGATGGTAAAAGAGCCTCATTGAATTTCATGGCTTAGTACGTATCATATTGTGCTTTTGGAGAGATAAAAAAAATTACCGGTTTTAATTAAAACAGCATTTACAAAACATGGGAAACAGGGTTGTGTCATTACGTATGTGCGTTTCAGAAACGTCATTCCTATATTACGTAAAGTAACAGGAAAGTTTTATCTTCACAAATGCTATTGACCAAGACTTTTCTGATGTGAGATAGATTGTCAGGGTTGTCGGAAATGAGGTATGGTCATTTCATTTCAATCTTGGACAAGTTAAGTTGATGTGATGGGCTGCAAAGATTTCTAACCTTTTCTGCCCATCTATGGCCATTAAGCTGAGCTCATTGCTTTGATGAACTGTAATAGTTGTATAAATTATTGTGCATTTGACTTTGAAAGGGGTCTTTCCATTTGACGTGACATTTTAGGCTTTTAGAGCACTTCCTTTAAGTGCTGGGTTTATGGGTAACAGAACAGACATACATAGACTGTATACTTGTGTCTGATATTAAACACAGGCACATCCATGTGTGCGAATTTGTGCTGTCTCTCTTTCACTCATGCACACTTTAAATTACATATAATTCCTCTTTCACGCTTTCATGTTTTTTTTTTACATCTTTGTCTTCATGTAACAGCAGTAATAGCAGTGTGGCATGTTTAAAACTTGCAGTTAGACCAAAGGTCTTTTTTGATCTCCAACATTTTCAGTTAAACCAGTTGAAACACCAATAAACCCATAGCAAGTTGATAATATGTCTCACATTAGTATTAACCTTAATATCTGCATAAAAATGACTCGGACACAGATAGGAGAGCACCATTAAGTTTCTATATTGCAGCATTTCCCAGTCTTTTATATCTCTTATCTCATTATTTTACAATACAAGCTACTAAATACGTTATATGCGACCAAGTCTGTGAAAACCCAAATAAAGTCATTTTTGTGATTTGCTGTTTTCTATATAAAATGCTAAAAATGTCAATTATTTCATTAGATAAGACCTCTATGACTCTTTTGGGATCGTTTAGAGCCATTTGAAGCTGTATTTAAATCTTAGATAATGAAAAGAACTTTCTGTAAATATATGACCTTGATATCTTTAATATTGACTTAATAAGATGATGTTAAAGATTGAAATGAATGTGAAAACAAACTTTGATGCTCCTAATCTCATAATTACATTATGAGACTTTAACCTGGATTTGACAGACAGTGCAACATATTTTTATTTTTTATCACTATAGAAAAAGTCCAAACATACTATAACCACAGTAAAAACTTCATAGTACTGCACATTCATGACATGCTTTCACATTTTTTCGGATGTGGCCGATCTTTCTGTCTTTTCAAATCTGGATGGTCTTCTCCAGAATCCACGTTAATTAGGCACATCAAGGTGTCTTCTCGACCGCCGACAGAAAAGCAGCCCTCTCTCTGCTCCGGCCTGAGAGCACTCAGAGTATCTCAAGAGGCTATAGAGGGGGTTAAAGATGCAAGAAACCAAAATTTTTTCCACGAAGACTCGCTTTTGTGTACATACACATTCTTTGGTCATTGTTTGGCTTTAAGATGAGGCGGATGTCCATTAGAGGAGCCCAACAGTTCCTTTTTGTCTTTTTTCCACCCTTTTATGTTGTCGTGTTGTTTAGGAAGAGGAGGATTTGTTCAGGATGGTGAGAGATGGCGTGATAGATAACCGTGCTATGCTGTTTAGGAGATCAGAGGAAAAGTGAAAGAATAAAGAAAGCAAACAAACCGTTGTTTAATAGTTTCGTTTTTTTATATTAATGTTATGAACAAGTGCTATACAA
This sequence comes from Paramisgurnus dabryanus, assembly GCF_030506205.2. Taxonomy (NCBI): domain Eukaryota; kingdom Metazoa; phylum Chordata; class Actinopteri; order Cypriniformes; family Cobitidae; genus Paramisgurnus; species Paramisgurnus dabryanus. The sequence continues at coordinate 6,842,673 of NC_133337.1, forward strand.
ATAACTCTGTATTGCGTTTTCCATATTATTGCCTTCCAAAGACAAACCACTTTGTTGTTTTCCTAAGTTTTGTAAGTTGCTTTAGATTAAAGCTTGCTCTACTCACACTCATGTTGTTACAAAACTGTATAACTTCATTTGTTTTGTCTCAACCGAAAAATGCCTCTCCACTCAATTGGATAGACCTATGACCAATCAGAGCAACGGAGTGTGTGACGTATGTTGAAATGTCGTCTTTTGCAGCCTGACCGAACTTTTAGTAATTTCGCTACAATGATACTAACATCATTGTGATTATACTAAGTCTGAGTTAAGCGAACGTACATCAACACCTACTATGTTTACAACATTTCATTTATATCACAACATTAAGTATTTACTAAGTCATACAGTAAGACTATCTCTTACCATTTGTACGTTAGGTGAACTTCATCCACGACGATAGTTACCCATTACGTTGGCTTGAAAAATATCGGAGCCTAGCATGTCCCTCCACTTATTCAGCAGTCACGATTCCTGGCACCCAGGCTATTATTTTAACACATTATGTGTCATTTCATGTTGAATTTGTGTTAAAATAAATAAAAAGGACAACACAAGTAAAACAACATAAAGCGTGTTGTTCCAAAAATAACACAGAGATGTGTTATGTTGAGGACTGCACATTAGATGTATTTCTTCATGTCTCTGCTTTGTTACTTATGTATATTTTCTTTAAACGTTCTAAAAGGAAAATAAGCTAAAGTAATCTAATAATATAAAAAAGAAATAAATAAAAGTAGGGAAAGTGAATAGGGATTAAGCCTGGAGTATAGTCTGTTTTGTATGTGTATGCGAATGAACATGCAAATTCGAACACACAGCTTGGCAAGTATAGTTTATTTGACTCGTACGTGTAGACTGACGTTCAACGCATGCATATTGCGATAAAATGCAATGCATCTCCTTGGCTACATACCAAATTCTCCTGTAGAATGTACACTCTCCAGCGTTGCTCTTTTGATAACGAAAATTGCGTCTCACACACACTGTACGCTGACCCTCGCATATGCGTAACAACGGAAGTTTACTTTGGCCTTTAGAGTTGTCATGCTTCAAACTGACAAAATAAACATTATACAAATTTAATGAAAGTATCATTTGTACTAGTGCTGCACAATTAATCGCATCGCAATCGCAATCGCGATGTCAGCCTGTGCGATTATATGACAGCAAAATGTTGCAATTATATTAAATAAATAAATGTGTGGACTTTTAACACAAACTTTCTGATAACTGTTTGATGATTTTCCTTGCCGTTTAAAAAAAGAAAGAAAAACGAACAAAAAAGGCAATGCACGTGTGGCATGCACGTGTGTGGTGTGCGTCGTCACTTATACCAGAGCGAAGATGGATGCAGAGGAGATTGACAGTGATCTGGTAGCTAAAAAAAAACTCTATGTCTGTTGTATGGCGGTATTTTGGATTTAGGATTACTGACACTGAGCAGTTGCAACATCACGTGGCAATACGAAAACTTTTCTAGTTTTACAAATACACATTTTAGCTAAACTGTGTGTGGATTTTTCCTTAAAACCCATCAAGTTGACTCATGATACCATATAGTATAATCGCAATCGCACATCGCAATATAAGCATCAATAACCGCAATGGGAAAAATTACCCAAATCGTGCAGCCCTAATTTGTACCCAAAATACTTACAGAAGCCTAATGGTGCACACCAGAAGTGAAAGTAAATAATTTGCTCAAGTAGATTACATAGAATGTCAATGCAAAAAGTTACGGCCTAAATCTCATGAAATATTGGGTTTAGGGGTAGGATTAGGTGAAAACAACGATCATTTGCCAAGATTTTGTGAGATTTTGGCCATCGCTGTATCCCTACTAGCCACAACTGTGATTTGACACATCAGGTTGTATCAGAAAATGGAGGAGAGCATTGTATTTACTAGCACAAAAAACAAGTAATTCTACGAGTAATTTACAGCGAATAACATGATATGAAAAAGAAAGAAGCCTCATTTGTCTTTGATTTTAATTGCACAGACAGGAGTGACCATTTTCTCTTTAAGTTTTCACAGAACAGAATAGGGAGTAAACAATGCGAGAAAAAGCAGGGTTGTGAATGTTTGCTGAACACGTTGTCCGTGGAGAAAGTCTTTGTGTGTGATTCCACAGGTCAGGCGAAATGTCAGTGTTGCTCTGTGTGTGAAAAAGGTCCTGTGTCAGAAACATTAAACTAATTTACACCACTCATAAAACTCACACACTCATTTCCAAGGGCCTGTCAGTGAAGCACTTGTAATGGAAAGATTACATGAATTTAACATTAATTTCCTCACTCCGGTTCTCTTGCTTACTCTGTTCTTCTTTCCACAGATGGGATGAACTGTATGAACAAGGACCATGGCTGTGCTCACATCTGCAGAGAGACTCCCAAAGGCGGGGTGTCGTGTGAATGCCGCCCAGGTTTTGAGCTGGCCGAAAATCAGCGCGACTGCAAATGTATGTATTCAACTTCAGAATCCAATTCTGTGCCGTTCAAGTCCTACAATCGAGTTGACATTAAAACGTTTACATTTCCACTGAATTTTCAGTTTTCAGTTGGAATGGCAAGATCATGAGCATCAATGTTTGATTTCAATCATTGACATGACCTTACTCAGTCAGCATTTAAGATATTGAGGTTTTATTTACACAAAATGCTCTTTACATTATGTAGGATGATATTATGTATGTAGAAACCAATAAATTATTACATGCATGGTCACATTAGCTGAAACAGGAGCCATACCATTGAAAAGCGCCACCCATTACATTTAAAGGGGCACCATGTAAAATTTAGTATACCACATTATTATTCATTGAAGTATAAATGTAGCTATAAATTATGATGTCCTCACATACTGTACATACAGTTAATCTCATCTGAGTTGATGTCACTTGTTTAGATCCTTTTCAAGTGGTATGGAAAAATGCTTCAGTGTTCCCTTTTCATGCCGAAGTGGCGGTCCAATATATAACTTAAAGTGCAAGTGTAATCAGAGCTAAACAAGAGGTCTACAGATTAGTTTAGTCAGTCCTCTAATATGGTCTCTTCTTAAATAAACCACTTCTGCCTCTCGTCTGTCGTGGGACTATTAGTTATAGTGCTGTGGATCTGGCGGGAACATCTGGAGAGCTTTCATCTGCAATTTCTCATTTTAAAAACTCGCTGGAAGAAGGTCGACTGAAGTCCTTAAAACTTCTTTTCATCAAAGTTTTCTCTATATATTAGAAGTTGAACATTAGGAGAGCCATTTTGTCTGGCTGAACAAATGTAACCGAACATAAATGTAGAGAAGTGTGTGAGATACAGAGCTTTCTCTCAGTTGTTAATTGCTTTTATAAAATATTCCCGTCATCCCGAAATAACAAAAGTAGTTTTCTTGTGATCTCGACTTAATTTATTCATGATCTCGACATATCAAAAGTTATAAGTTGTAATTATGAAGAAACAAGCAAGCAAAAATAATAATAGTACACAGCCTCTCGGCTTATGTGTTTTTATATAATTTATGCTTTATTACAGATGACATTGTCTAAATGTAAATGAATGTAATAATCTGGATGTATTTAACAGATTTTATGTATAATCTTATATATGTACAAGAGAAGCTGACTGATTCCCACTTTACATTCTTTTACACTTAAAACAATGCTTGGTTATTTTCAACCAAGCATTGGGTCAAAAAGGTACAACCCAGCCATTATTAACCCAGAACATGTTGAAATTTGATCCAACAATGCAGGGGCGTCGCTAGACCCCTTTTGCTGGGGCACATGCCCCAGTGTAAATCTTTTGTGCCCCGGTGTAAATCTCAAGTTTAAATTTTAGCAGTTAACTGGTGCAATCCTTTACAAAGACAATCGAGGCAAAAACGGATCTATATGCAATGTAGTTGCCCAATTTACGCTTGTAAAAGCGACGAAGCAGTCGCATTGACGCGTGCACGCACTTATCCATGTCCACGCGCGTCTTTGCATTCATTTGCGCACAACCGCATTAAAAAGGTGACGCCACGCGATTGAGTTAGCTTATGAAAACATGACGAGACTAAAGTAAGTTTCTAAATAATAATGCTAATCATATTTTGACTCGATCATTATTGTCTTCTGTCGATGTACATCAGAAATGTTTTGGAGAGATGATGAGTTTAAGGGATGTAAGTCAGGTCTCAAACATTAGAGGAAAAAGCTAAGGAAAACCTCTTATCAAGTCTATAGAATTGCATTGTTGCTCAAAAAATCAACAGATGTATGTGTTATACTGTTCTGTATTTTCAGATATGAAATTAATATTTAGTTTACTAAGAACTCTAGGACAGTTAGCAGTAACTATGACTGAGATTATTTAGTATAGCAGTCATAAAATGACTGGTTTCTTAAAATATTCTTGTAAAAATAAGTTATTAATCATTGCTATCATTGTATAATGTAGAAAATATTTCTCTGCTGTCATTATTTCCAAACGTATTATGCCATTTATGCCTCCAAACGTATTAATAATGTTAGGTATGATGAAGATTACACTTGTATATATGTATCTTTCTCAGTAACTGTTGCACTGTAGAATAGTGGGTTAAGCAAAGGACATTGTAAGTGTTGCACACTTCTTGCACACAGCAGGCTTTCAAAAAAGTCAGCAAAAAATGGGGGGCCTGTGCCCCAGTAGAGCTTTATGTCTAGCAACGCCCCTGCAACAATGGCTTAAAACAACCCAGCATTTTAGGTTGAAGCAACCCAGGATAGGTTAAATTTCAACAAAACGGGTTGGGTTCGTCCCTTTTTGACCCAGCGCTTGGCTAAAAAATATTGTTTGTGTAGTATTTCTAAATTCACAAAATTACAATAGTAAAGTGCATACTTTTTAAATATGATGATCTGCAACTTTGGGGCATTGCAACAACATAAAATTAAATTGAATCAAGCATCCGTGTAATTGACGTACAGTACTTAAGTTTCAAACACACTTATCCTATTTCTGCATACTGCATATCAGTAGGGTTGGATAGCGATTCCGATGCCAATTCCATTTAGCGAATCCGGTTTTTATCGAATCCTGGTTCCGATTACAATAACTTTAATAAAAGAAAAAAAGAGCAAATACTTTCAAGATTTTTTATTTTATTTTATTATTGCCACATTTAATCTATAACCTGTTGGCTTTAACTGTGACAATTCGTCTAAAATGAAATCTTAAAAAGTGTCAGAATGAATGATACAAATTGCAGGGCTCTCACGTTTTTTCAGGCATACTGTAGTATGCAATGTGGAATTTGTCAGATATTTTCTTGTGTATATGTGTACCTTGATTAGATGGTTATCTACAGGATAACATTAAACCATTTTAGCCTTCCTCACAGTTGTTGTGTGTTACCAGTGACATGTAACTATGGAAACGGAGGTTGCCAACACACGTGTGATGACACAGAAACAGGGCCCGTGTGTGGATGTCATCAAAAATATGCCCTGCACTCAGACAGCAAGACCTGCATTGGTGAGTCTCTCACAGACACAAACTTTCTGCTCATCTTCAAATGAAGTTAATGTGATTTAATGGCAATAACCTTACACAAGTTTTTGTATTTACACAATGAGAGAGAGAGAGAGAGAGAGAGAGAGAGAGAGAGAGAGAGAGAGAGAGAGAGAGAGAGAGAGAGAGAGAGAGAGAGAGAGAGAGAGAGAGAGAGAGAGAGAGAGAGAGAGAAATGGGGGAGTAGTGGGGAAGTTTTACCAGGGTTATGAGTTCAAGGCTGTTTCAACAAACATACTGTCCTATTTGTCAGAGGGAGTTTTTGTAGGCCTGCAGAATGGTCCGTATCACCACTTCCACACAGAGGATCCCAGAATACTGTTGAGGGCAAGTGTGTTGGTTTGAGAAAAGAAAACTTTGGCATTGTTAACCCTAGAGCGCATCATATGTGTGAAGCTATACTTCAGTTTAAAATTTTCAGCCCATATTACATCTATAAAAGCAGGAGTTGCTGTGGTTAGGTAGATGACAGTGATACTTGACCTGGCATTTAACTGCAAATTTAGTAATTATACAGCTCATTAGTTGTGACACTGAGGAGGTCAAAGTGTTTTTTCTCCTGACGATTATTCTTTTTCTTATTTGAGTGATGAATCGTTGTGTAGGGAAAGGAGGCATTGAAAGATTTTATGAGTGCGAGCATGATGTGTGTGTGTTGGGTTTGGGAAGACACACTTGATGATGGAATTTTCATCATTGAACGCGTGCAAAACACATCCATCATCCTGGTAATGGTAGACGAGCCAAATGGTTGGCTTATGGTGTTCTGCCATTTTTGCCAAAAGGGAAAACTTTATACGCCATGCGTATGCGGCTTCATCCAGGGGTAGTACTTCAGAAATGAAGCAGAAAATGGTTTGTCTGTTTTTGTTTTTCTTTCTTTTAAAATTCAGAAGATAAATGACCTGCTGCAGGTAAGTTTAGTTTTTATGCTTGTTGTCTTAGGATGAACTTTTCTAGCCTCTGCGATGTTTGGCTGCAAGGAAGCACTTTTATATGTGTGTATGTGTGTGTGTCTGACGCTTTCCAAACGAGTTTAAATTTATTTCATTTGGGTCTAATGGGTATTCACCATCACTACAATGAATTTTGAAAGGCATAAATTGCTGAAACCGAATACGGTCTGCTATGTCATTAGCCTGTGCAAAGTTTCGTCCTGTTATGCGAGTGTGTGCGCTCCAGGTTTAAATAACTTCAAATAAGCCATTTATCATTACATAAATTATGTATAAGCAAAAAATATTCCAGACAGAATCTATGGACGATTGTGTTAAGGCTTAGATTTCTTAGTCTGCCAGTCCAGTTATGTCTGAAACAGCAGACTTTGTAGTTGGCAGGTGAGTTTAGTGGGCACACAAGGGCCTGTGAAGGGTCATCAGTCACACAGTGTTGGCGTCATAGTTTGAGCAGAAAGGAAACACCTTTATACTTCATGTTAGGGAGTATGACCAATCAGATCCTCACACTGTGGCAAATGATGTTAGAAGTAGTTAGAAGTAGTTCAGGTGCTGGATGTTATGACAGTTGTCTTGGGTTTATACTGACAATAAGCATAAATGCAACATAAAGGAGTCATGTGATGTCAAGATGTCGTTCATTTTGAGGTGACTTGCTCCAAAACAGCTTTCAGTCGGCTTCAGTTTAGTCCGAGTTAACATAATTTCAAACATTATATCACAATCTCTGTTTAAGACATACAATTGCTTCTAATTTACAGTGGCAAGAAAAAGTATGTAAACCTTTTGGAATTTCATAGTTTTCTGAATAAATTGGATATAAAATGTGATCTGATCTTTATTTAAGTTATTGACAAACATAATGTGTCTAAAAATAAATTCTGATCTTTCATGTCCTTATTGAGAACAACCAAAAAAAAAAAAAAACTCATAGTGCTTGTGGTAAATGTATGTGAACCCTTGAGTTAATGACCTCAAAAAAGATAATTGTAGTCAGGGTTTAGCATACCTGGAGTCTGGTTGAGATAATACGTTTGGAGGTATGGACTACAGCTTTTTTGACTGATAAAACCCCCACAAACTTTTGTAGTTTGCACAAGAAGAACACGCTTGTGTGAGCCGTGCCTCGCCAAAAAGAGCTTTCAGACAGTGTTCGAATTGAAGGGGGTCTGGGGGGGTCCCGGACCTGCTATAAGCCTCGAGGGACCCCCCATAAACCACAAAAATATAAATTAGGGGGGTCCCCTGGTTTTTATTAAAATTAAAATACAACATGAATTTAAAATTCTCATGTTGCGCTGTCACAAAGCGATAGGCTGCTGTCCGTTATTTGTCCCAATTTCGCAATAAACTCATTCAAATGATTTCAGTCTAAAATAAATATAAAAAACTCGCAAGTGCGCCTCCCGCTGTTTTCTGGAGGAATTGACAGACGAGTTAATGTCTCTGTCTGCGTGTCGTGTGGATTATATTCACCTCAGTGACGGTAAGAATGTTTAGTAATCTTTAGGGTTAGGGCTTTTTTTTTTTATCAAACTATTGTTTCATAAGAGTGGCGAGGCTACACACACAAATTGACAGCTGCTCCACCAAGTCAAAAGAAACACAAAATATTTTATTGGGAAAGCAGAAGAAATCACGCATAAATGATAATAAATAAGCAGTCGAATCGCTCAAATACGCATAATTCAGAAATAAATAACTATTTATAGAAAGCTTATCTTTTGCATGTGTGGTTTATAACCTTGCAAATGTTAACATGCAAGCGATTTTAAAAAATTTGAGCGCAAGATGTTAAAGTGAGCTGTTTTGTGTGTGCACAGGCAATAAGCGGACGCACGGAGACGCGCGATTCTAAAGCATGCAAACACAAAATTATTTTGAAATACCACACGCACCTATTCTCATAAAAACATTCAGTTATGTATTAAAGTGAGTGCAAATAGTTCAGAAAGAAGTCAAATCTTTGTGTTGGTCTGAAAGCAGCAGTTCTTATCTGCTTGTTTCTGTCATTTATATTAATTAAACAACAGAAAACAAAGGAAAATCACTTCTGTATCTTTAAAAAGATTAATTATATTTAATTTATATAATAAAGAAGACAGTGTTAATGTTTATTTGATTCTATTTATACCTAAATACTACTGTTAGATCTTACTTTATTTGTAACTTTGTTCTTTTCTATTTTTATATGCTCATCATTTCTTAATTTGTTCTTATTTTATTTTCCTAGCCCAATTTTGCTGATCCGAAAATTATTCGATCTATGATTTAAAAAACGCAATGTAATCCATTTAACCACTACTAGTAAAAATATGTAATTTGAGGGTAGGCATTGAGGTCCACCCTATTTTACCCCATTCTGTTTAAAATGTCTCGCCTTGCCAGTGTTTCACACTAATGTGAGGGGTAAAAAACGTTTAGGGTTTGAGTTAAGGGTAATTTGGGGTTTCTTTGATTAAAACCAGGATCAGATTATTGTTGATCCAGGATCACATCTTACCTTGTCAAATCACAGCGACCCTATAATGAGGGGGGTGGGGCTTGGCCAGGGGGTGGGGCTTAGGTAGGGGACCCCCCATAAGCTTTGACATAATTCGAACACTGCTTTCAGAGGAGCTATGATCAGAATTGTTGCTTTACATAAAGCTGAAAAGGGTTACAAAAGACTTTAGAAATTCACCAGTCTACAGTTAGGCAAACAATCTACAAATGGAGACGCTTAGGGACTGTTGCTTCTCTACCAAGAAGGGGGCGCCCAGTCAAAATGACACCACGAACACAACGAAGACTTATCATTGAGGTAAAGAAACAACCCTGAATGACAGCCAAAGATTTGAAGGCATCATTGGAACGTGCTAACATCTCTGTTCATGTGTCTACAGTACATAAAACACTGAACAAGCAGGGTATTCACGGCAGGACACCACGAAGGAAGCCACTGCATACTTAGAACATTGCTGCACACCTGAGGTTTGCAAAAGAGCACACTGACAGTCCACAGCGGTATTGGCAAAATGTTTTTTGGACTGATGAAACTAGATTGAAGTATATCAGACAATTCTTCAGGATAATGTGAGAATGTCTGTACGTCAGCTGAAACTGTGTAGAAGGTGGGTGATGCAACAACCCAAAACACCAGAGCAAGTCCACAACAGAATGGCTTCAGAAAACAAAATACGCCCTTTGTAGTGGCAAACAGATATTAATGGCTAAGGGGTCACTTACTTTTTCCACTGCCTTTTTGAATGTTGAGTGAGTGTGTTCAATAAAGACATGAAATATCAGAATTTTGTTTTTTTATTATTTTTAGACACATTATATTTGTCAATATCCCTTAATCAGATGAAGATCAGATCACATTTTATGACAAATTTCTTCATTGCAATTTGTTTTTTCAATTCCAAAAGGTTCACATGCTTTTTCTTGCCACTGTACATACTTTTCTTTATATCTATATCTTGGGAAATATGACCTGATAGCTCAACTTGTACATGATTATTATAAGCTTATCATTGTGAATCGACATAAATTATTGTGCTTAAACTGTCACTGGGGTGGTACCCTTTTAAAAAGTTCACCTTTGTACCTAAAAGGTACATACAGTATTAGTACCTCAGAGGTACATAGTTCCTACAGTAAATGGTACATATTAGGACCTTTTTAAAGGATAACGTCCCCATGACAGCTTTTGTACCTTTTGCTGCTAGTTCGTTACAGTACATTTACATTTACTGTAGGCATCTAGCAGAAGCTTTTATTCGAAGAGTGAGTCACTGTATGTATTGTGTTACACTGACATTTATACACCAATGCACCAATACTTCATCGGTCACGGGATCATAACCATAAAGGTGTGTTTTGTTGTACCATACACTGGAAAGATTCGCCTTTCATCTGGCAGCTTAGAGCCTGGAGTGAATCCTCTCCAGCATTCAACACTCAACCAGTTTTTCTTTTCAGTCTCCACGGAGCGACACCGAACGGCCACAGGGACGAGAAGAGGAGTACAGGGATCGATCCCACCCCATCTCACCCTTCCCTTTTCTCTTTCTCTTCTTTTCTCTTTCTCTTGACCCTTGCTGTGGTCTGTGTGTTTAGCTGTGCTGTGTGGGTCTGGTCTTTCCCTGTGTTTAGTGCTCCTTTAGGACTCCCCTTTTGCTCCTGTGTGTGGCGTTTGTCATGGGCTCCTCCTTTTCTTTATGCCTCTCTGGTGAAAGTTACTGATTGCCTGTCTTGTCCGCAATTAAAGTGTGATTCTGACTGGAATTAAATGGTTTGTAGGCAAATATACTGGTATAAGGGCTTAACGCAACTAGCGTGTACCTCTCAATTGCAGCCTGATCAGCGGTAGCGTCCCCACCAATCAGAAAACAACATCCCTTCTGAGCAGCCGATCTGTACACCGGTCCCGCCCCTGCCTGACCTCTCTGAAACGAGCCAGTCAATCCAATATCCTCGACCCCGACAACACCGCTTCCACAACAAGCATGAACCAACCCTGTCTGCAACCTTTATTTAAAGAATTAGCGCAAAACTGGCATCCACACTCACCTGTCACTCTTTATTTCATTTAGACGGTATATTTCTCTCTCTCATGTCTCCATCTATCTATCTATCTCTCTCTTACTTTTATGCTAGTTGCATGTCGTATTTCCCTCTGCACGCCCTTTTCTCTCCTTGCCTTTTTACTAGTATTGGCTTGTATGTTTGCGTCCTGTTTTTTCACACTAATGCACATCTGCATGGTTTTGTCAGTGAAAAACTGTATTTCTCCATCTCCGTTTTGTTCTAATTTCTCTTCTTCATCGGTAAAAACATTATTAGTAACCCCTGTGCTTTTTATGGTTTTACTGTAGTCACGTCAGAGGTAGCAGATTATTATTAACTTTGTTCTTTTCTAATTTATTTAGTTGTTTCTTTGATTTTCCCGTGCTCACTCCAGCCTCTGATTGGTGGAGTCCTCTGGTTAGAGTCTTCAAATGTAAGCAAGCACACAATTCGTAAACACACAAATAGTACACAGATGTCTCTAATGTCAAACGTAGCGTCCTCCAATCGTGAGATAAGCTTTACAATGCTGAAGAACAAACACAAAACACCAAATAAAAAATTCTGTCATTAATTATTCACCCCATATTCAAGTAAATAGGAATGTATGTGTAAGATAGCTGCATGTCATACAATGAATGCAATCAATAGGAATTGGAACTAAAAGGCGCCCGTAAAGGGTTAGTTCAACCAAATAATTGTTAATTATTTACTCAATTCCGCTATGGCTTTTTTGTGCTTGGTAACATAAAACGGGAATTAAAAAATGTACAATAAGAGTGGATTGTGACTGCCAGTTCTCACAAACCCAAAGGTTTTGTAAAATAACTCCATGTGACTTGTGCCATATATTCCAAGTATACTAAAAACAAGTAAGGTATCCTGGAGGCATACAGGTTTAGTGAAAAACAAATTAAATCATCCTTTATTGATAAAAGGCCACTTGACCTGTGCCTCTTCTCTTCATGCAAGAGTGTACACAAACAAGAAAAACAAGTTGTTTATATAGAGGAGGTGGTACTAAAAATGTTTAAAAGCAGGTTTCAAGCGAGCCATATTGATATTAACACTGCAGATCATTGAGAATAATCACTACCAGTGTAATAGATATATTCAAGATTAGCTTACCCTTGTGCCACCGAGCAAACCAAGTGATGTCACCTAACTCCCTTTTCAGCAGTGAAAAACATCCACATACCAAAAATCACAAACACATTTGCTTGTGTCGCGATGATGCAGCCTGGTCTCACTGTTAATACGTTGTATTATATCATAACTTTAAAAAGCACAAAATTTATTTTTGTATGTTTAAATAGATGCTGAAACACTGTACAATGTAAATGTATTTGTAACATTTAATTGTAGCATTATTATGTTTTTACAGCTACAAAATGTAAAACATTTGAAAAATATTTCATACCATAAAGATTGCTGTTTCATTTTCCTTTCTATAACATTCGATATGTTACCACCCTAACCCAAACTCTTTTTATACCGAAATTATTTTATATTATGCAACATAATGGACAGAAATGTGTACAGGTAGGACATTTTTAACAACAGTAACTATACAGCATTTAAAAGATATTTTAAGCTTCTAATACTGTCCTACACCTTAACCTACCCAAAACAGTGCTGTTGAAAATAAAAAGCAAAACAGGATCTGTTGAATTCGGATCTGTTTCTCACAAGTGTATCAATTTTAAATTACAGCAAATTAATAAAACACATTGATGTGATACGTTTCATTTAAAATGTAAGTAAATGTTTACAAAATACACGTATTCTCATTAGATCACATTGGATGATGTCACAGCAGTAGAGGTGGTGCAACTATAACAATAAGTCTGTAATCCCACCCACTTTGAAGCGTTAATAAACTGCAGTGAAAACCAAACTGAGCCAACGTAAAGTAAAGTGAGCCAAGCCGTTGATCCTAGTAGCACCATTATGGCGCATTTCCATTGCATAGTAACCTATTTGTCAGGTTGTATCAGCTCACTCTACTTTTGGCGCATTTCCATTTCATAGTAACCTACAGTATTTTTCAGGTTGTATCAGCTCACTCTACTTTTGGCGCTTTTCCATTGCATAGTACCCCACGGCTTAGTTTAGTTTGGGTTGGGTCAGCTCACCTCACTTTGGCGTGGTTAGCTTTTCCATCGAGTTTAGTATCACTTCGCAGTGGGAGGGATTATAGGCGTGTTGTTATATTTGCGCTGCCTACTGCTGTGACATCATACAAGTGAGAGCGTCGTTGTACATTACCATTTATTTATTTCTCAGTCCGCCACAAAAATTACAATTGGCCACCACAAACTGATTTTTTTGTTTATCACTTCACTACCTCTGTCTCACATGACAGTTTCTGTTCAAACAACCCTGGCGTCAGTCAACAGCGCTCCGCTGAGCCTCGTTGAAGTTGCATATATAATGCTGATGTGCTCGTCGTGAATGTTCCGCCACAAACTGCAAGTCTGGAAAAAACTGTTATGGTGTTCTTGATTCTCAACCTGTGGATGTTTTTTATCGCTAAAAGGGAGTTTGGGAACTTAAAGCAGAGCACAGATGACAACCTGTTTGCTCGAGACAGCGCAAGCTAGCACTGAGGTAAAGCTAATATAGTGATGATGCTGGTAGTGACGATTCTCTCAGACCAATCAGTGATCTACAGTGTTTTCGCGTCACGTTTGGTAACAGCTTGGGTCGCTTGGAACCCCAACCGAGGTGGTACAAAAAAATTATCGGGTACTACGTACTGCACCCAGTGGAAAAGCTCCCAAAAGTAAGCTGAGCCGACCCAAACTAAACCATACCGTGGGGTACTATGCAATGGAAAAGCGCCATTTGGCTTGGTTGGCTTTTCCATTGAGTTTAGTAACACTTCAGAGTGGGAGGGATTATAGACATGTCATTATATTTGCGCTGCTTACAAAAAGTGGGAGCAAGCATCGTTGGAATGCAGTGTTTCTCATACATTCATTTATTTATCAGTCCGCCCCAAAATTAAAATTGACCATCAAAAATAAATGTTTGCACATCACATTTATCACTATGTCCGTCTCATATGCCAGTTTCTGTACAAACATCTGTGGCGTTAGTCGACACACTCCGCTGAACATCATTTAAGTTGCAAAAATACAGCGCATACCTGCAGAGGTGCTCGTCATGGATATGCCACCACAAACTGCAAGTCTGGAACACTGGTATGGTGTTCCTGATTCTCAGCATTTGGATGTTTTTTTACTGCTAAAGGGAGTTTGAGAACTTACAACAAAGCACAGATGACAACAAGTTTGCTCGAGCCAGTGCATGCACGAAGGTAAAGCTAATCTTGAATGAAGCGATGACGCTGGTAGTGACGATTCCCTAAAACCAATCAGTGATCTACTGTGTCACAACACTTTTTAGTATCAGCATAGTTTACTTGAAACCCCAACCGAGGTGGACCTTAAAGAAGTATCGGGTACTAAGTACCGTACCCAGTGGAAAAAAACCAAAAGTGAGCCGACCCAACCTGTGGGATACTATGCAATGGAAAAGGGCCATTATGTTTGTTTTTTACTAAACTTTTTAGTAGATTATATGGTTGCATGAATTACATGGAGTTTACTGAAGCTTTTTCATCCCTTTGAAGTTTAATTGTCGGGTTAATCAGAATCCATCCCCATTGTAAATAAAAACACAAAACAAGGTTGAGTAAATAATCAAAAATGTAAATTTTAGGGTGAACTTACCCTTTAAACCAAAATTAAAGGCTATCATACAGTATTCCATTCAAATGTGCTCAGCAAAACATATTGCACCATGTTTGATATCAGTGATGATCAGTCAAGTGTAGAAATCGGTGGTGTTTAACTATATATGTTATCTGTATATACTATAAACCAGGGGTTCTCAAAGTCCGGACTCCGGTCCGGATCCGGACCCGACGGGAACTTGATCCGGACCCGGCGTTCACTTCATATTACAAGTGCATTAATTTCTATGTGATTGATTAAATGTGTGCATTTGCTACTTTACAAATGCATATTAAACTTGTTAACCATTCGTTACGTTTTTTTTTTCTTTTTAGATTTAAGAGGTCCGAAAATAAAACGAGTTATTCAAAAATGTCCTAACGCTGTAGCCATCACACCCAGATATTATGCACAGCTACTTAATGTACTACGGCTTTTGATCAGTAAGTCCTTATCGATCTGAAATCACTGTTGGTTTGAGTCGTTTATAACATGCATTTGAAAAAGCAACACTCGTTAAACATAATCTTTATACATAATCTGTATTATCATGAAATACCTGAAAAGGTTTGAAGAACAGCAATATAAATATATCCTTAAGACATTTCCTGGAGATGCGTGTGTCTAGTTCTTCGTCTGCAGCGCATATTAAGTTTCTGCCCGAGAGCGCCCCCCTGGCCTTTGGATGTAGCGGCAGTTCACCGTAATTCATTGAGAAGCAAAGCAAGCATCATCAGCCAATTTATAGGTGCACCCCTAATTTTGGTCAGTGTCTCTGCCTACCAACCACACTTTTTTGCCATGGTTTATGCATCTGATGGAGAACAAACTGTGCCATTTCTCTAATTAGGTTGCTCTGTATTTTGCACCTGGTTACTTTTGGCATATTTTTTGTGTTTGTTTAAAAAAAAATAACTTTAAATGCAAAAAACACTTATTTTTTTTCCAAACTATTTGTGTTGATTTGTTATATAAACAAATGATTTACATAAAGTTTTTCCGGACCTATGAAAATGATGAGAATTCAGATTTGGACCTTTGAATGTAAACTTTGAGAACCCCTGCTATAAACCTTAAAACACCATATTTAATGTATGTAAAATAAAATTAGACAGCATTTATGATACAAAGGTATTGGAGTGTAAGCCTCCGTCCCCTTGAATGTATATTTGGCCTAACATCACATATTAAAAAATACATTAGGATGACAGAATAAGAATTTTGGGGAGCATTATATTAAAATAAGGTATTGCACTTCTTCTGGATTGGCTCCCTGCAGCCTAGAACCCCACCCCCTTCTGCTCTAACACCAATGCTGTCCTTGTATTTGCATGCAAAAAGCCATTAACCGTTCTCACTACATAAGCCTGCCCATAGCATCCCCACTTCCTACACTTGTTAAATGGTTTTCTGCATTGTCAAAGCCAGTTGTAATGTGTTCCATAGACAAACAGGCAACCAGCGCTGCCCCAGACTCTGTCATTCATTCACCTCTCCGCATGTCCCACGCCTAAACCTCTGTTATTCTCATGGACCCCACCATGAGACCACACCTTCCTTCATTCTTTTCATGTCATCTTCTGACCTCTCCTTTTAACTTTTATCCTGTCACTAAGTGTATCCACTGTCTTTTTGTGTTGAGTCTGTATCTTTCATCTTCTTCTCTGTCATTCATAATCATGTAGTTTGTCTTTAACATGTATCCAGGGTCCAAATTGGCCTTTGCCAAGCACCAAATTAGAGTAAAATTTGACGATTGTTAATAGCCAGTGGAAATTTTATTTGAAACTGTGACATATTGTAATGGTAAGCACAGTATTACTGTTGTAACAATTTCATGTGGAAGTTCATGTGGTGACACATATATTATCTGAAACATTGGCAACATTAAGGCAACATTAAGCCACCAAACCTAAAATATAATACATTTTTACAGAAAGAGGTAGACTGCGTCATTATTTGAACATTATTAGAAATGTAAAATGGCTCAATTGTCATTGCGATTAAAGCATTACAAAAAAGTAATGTTACAGAATAGAGAATTGTTTATCTTCAGAAAATGTTTTAAATCTGAACGCTTTTAGTAGATGTGGCAAAAAAATTTGGACCCTTTGTGTATCCACCCCTTCTACTGTGTCTCCCTGTATCTCTTTTTATTTACCTTCTGTCTCTCCTCCACTACTCGTCCATTCTTTCACTGAGGTAAACGAGTGGCCGTTTCATATGGAAGACAAGAACTACAATGAAAACAGCATCATAACCTCAATATTAGCCCCTCTCATCCAATCCCCAATTATGTTAAGCTCCTCCCACCACCCATGTTCGTGATAAAACTGGTCGTCTGTTTTTCTACTTTTCGGGAGATCTTTAGAATTCTTTTATTTAACTGTTTGTTCATGTGATTAACACTAACAGGGGTGATTTGCGCTTCTTCATGGCTTTATGCCTCTTGGCTTTGGTTCAAACTCAAACGCCAAGATGGTCAGGCATCCCGCGTCCAGGCATTAACGTCGATCCTGCGTCCGCGAGCGGGTCGGTTATGGCCCATTATGGGATCGTGCCAGCCCGTTCCGGGCGTCGGTGGGCGTGGCGCCAAGGGCGGGTCAGCCTGTGCGGGCGATGGACATTGGGCTTCTCATTAACATGCTCCTCCCTGTTTGTCCCCTGTTACTTGTGTTTTAGAGAAAGATGAGGCTGCAATTGAGAGCTCTGAATTCAATTCCACGTCAGTAGCTGATGTAGACAAGCGGGTGAAACGTCGTCTACTTATGGGTAACTCTTTTCTTCCTCTTTCTATGTGTTGCCATGGCACTTGTGCTTCTAGCTCCTCCTTAGTCTGTTTGAGTTGCTTTTCTTTTCTTTGCTTTCCTTTGCTCCTCCCCCTAAGGTCACTCGTCCAGATTTCTGTGTCTGACCCCTCCAGAAAATTAGAGAAATGTCCCCTATGACAATGTTCCTTTTGCATTGTCCTCAACCTTATCTGCTTTGATTAAAACAACACTTGAAAACTAACAACAATTGACTGCTTCCATCCACTTCTATTTCCAAAGAAACAGCCAAGATGGTGGCAAAATGACACTGGACGCTCCATATTGGAGCCACGGTAAACTTACAATAATGAATCCTACCTTTCTCAGTTGCACATTTCACTGCACAAATCCTGTGTGGTCGCTGTTAGTTTTAATATTAGGTGCAGTTAGATGATTAAACTGCATGAACACTCTTAAAAATAAAAGTGCTTCACCATGCAATAGAAGAAACATTTTTTATAAAGATCCTTTAACAATTGTATATAAAAAGTATTTTGAATAGATAATAAAAAAGGTATGAAAGAAATGGTTCTTCTAAGAATGGAACCAAAAAAGAAATCGCTGAAGTACCTTTTAAGCACCTTTATTTTTAAGGGTGAACATTTGAGGGACTGAAAAGATGATTTTATGTAGAAGGAATGACATAAGGGTTGGTCCAGAGCTTTCCACATCACAGGATGCTGTGGTGAGCCACAGCGGAAGATGCCTGACGGCGCTTTTTTACGCTCTATTAATAGTATGTGTCCTATAACATTAAACTGTAGTATTTATCATTTACCCACATTAACCCTGTCATTTGTACTCCATAAAAATAAAAAATTATGTTATTATTTACACAAAATTATCCACCTTTACACCTTATAAATAGATGAATAGATTTATCAGAAAATGGTATTAATACGTCTTTTTCACTATAGTGAAATATTTTAAAAATAATTTGCTTTCTTAAAATAAGGATAATCAGCAAGGACGTTCACTGCAAAGCTGTCGAAAAGTGTTTATAGTAGTTCTTCAGAGGTACATACAAAAATTGTATATATTATGACCTTTTGAAAGGGTACTGCCCCACTGACACGTTAAGACAATTTTTGACCATTTCTTTCGGATAGTTTTATTTTTTTTAGGATTGTGAACAGTAATGCAGAATAGTTTTGGTTTTTAGTCCATCTGTTAGAGTTAAGAGAGAACAGATCACTCACACAGGCTCAAAACCCAGAAACACATCAGCCATTTGTCCTTGAATTCATGAAACAAAGCCAAGATTTTGTTAGACATGCAGTCTTGTAACTGTTTGCAAAATATCTGGGAGGACAGTCCAGACACCTATTTTTAAAAGATGTGGTTTCAGAAGTCCTCATAATTCTTTAGTCTTTTTGTGTTTGTTGTTCCTGTGACTAATAATCCACGTTTTGTTGTGAAGGCCAGCTTCATTCAAAATATCTCAATGACTCAAAACAAATCAAACCATATTATGTCTGGTCTATAGATCAGTTTATACATTTCTTACTGTAGATTTCTTAGATGTATACATTACGTGCACACAGGAACCTACACATTTCTCATCTCCTTTTCTCACCTTCCTTTCTTCCTCGATAATCTTTTAGTGTCTGACTGTGACATCACTTTTTCCTCCCTGTAGTTCAACGCTGCATTGAGGGAAAACCAAACGTCAAATTTCCTAAATCACTTCCACACCTCTCAGAGTCTGCACAGCTCTATCGATTTACTTTCCTATTTACTTGTTTTTTATTTCCCAAAATCTCATTAAAAACAGGTGTGCCTGCTCTGGAAGACACATTATGGTCCCAAACTCTTTTTAACTTTGTATAATCTGCAAATGATCTGTTAACAAGAAGCTCAAATATTATTGCATATGTGACCCTGTCTGTGAAATCAAGGGTAAAGTCTCATAATCTAATCTAAGAAGATTTCAATCATTGATATTACTTTAATTTCTATCTTAGATATCAAGTTTGTGTTTTCACAGAATGTTCTTTACATTATATATACTCCCAGAAAAAAGTTACAAAAGTTGTCACTGGGGCAGTACCTTTTTAAAAGGTCATAATATGTACCCTTTTTGTACAGATCTTTGAGGTGCCAATATGCACCTTTTAGGTACAAAAGTGTACTTATTGAAAAGATACCGCCCCAGTGACAACTTTTGTACCTTTTTGTACAGTGGCTGCCGGTGACTTCTTTTTCGAGGCCCCACAATGCATGTGGTTCATATTACGCAAGGAACACATATTTTGACATGACGAGCAACAAACATGACACTCCGAACACATATTTTGAATTTGCGCCCCTCGGAAGAGAAATCACCGGTTGGCACTGTTCTTGTACCTTTTTTCTGATAGTGTTGGGTGATTTTATGTAGAAAATAGTAAATCACAAATAAATGACTTACGCTGAGTTTTTAACAAATATAAAGTGGGTTCTTAAAGTCTGACCTTTCATACAAAAGTATCAATGTAGTAATAGTCACAAATTAGCTTATTTTTATATTCATTGTATTCAAAATCCTTAAATTTCCAAGACTTTTGTACCCAACTGTAAAAGCAATAATATTTAGCTTATTGTATATACAATTAGTCACCCTATTGTATATACAGTGCACTCAAAAAAATGATGGGTTATTTCCAACCCACCATTGGGTCAAAAAGGGACAAACCCATCATTTGACCCAACAATGGTGTAAAACAACTCAGCATAGGTTAAATTAAATCTCAAGGGACTTGGTTCATCCCAAAGCTACACTCTCAGAAAAAAAAGTTACAAAAGTTGTCAGTGGGACAAAAGTGTACTTTTTAAAAAGGTACTGACCCAGTGACAACTTTTGTACCTTCTTGTACCAATTGTACCTCGAAAGTAATGTGTAAATTACCCAAAAAAGAATATTCTGTCACCATTTACTCACTCTCATGTTGTTACAAACTCACATCAATTTCTTTGTTCTGATAAAAACGAAGGAAGATATTTTGAGAAATGTTGGTAACCAAACCCCATTTAAAAAATAATACTGTGGACGTGAATGGGGTCCACGAACGGTTGGGTTACAAACATTTCCCAAAATATCTTCCTTTGTGTTTATCAGAACAAAGAAATTTATACAGGTTTGTAATAAAATGAGAATGAGTAAATGATGACAGAATTTAAATTTTTGGGTGATCTATCCCTTTAAAGTGTAATGCATTTATAATTGTTGACTTGTATGCACACTGGATTACACTATGTACTGTTTGTAGAAATTGTAAGAGTTTTAAGAGTTCGACAAGTAACGTGATGTCATCACCGCAATACTCGCTAACATTTTTATTTTCCCCCTCATATTCCAAGTTCCATAATGCACAAATGGGCCAGTTATGACAGATTCACACTGCAAGCTCGCTTTTGCATTTGGATGTTTGTGCAAGTGCGTCTGTTCTATTACACAGGAGCCACAGGAGAATGCTAGATTTGACACTCCGCGTTCCTTCTGTCGCAGCCGAGGCCAACAGCACCAGGATGTGACCCATCCTGACAAATTAAACTGGAAACTTGGTGTCAGAAAGAAAGCTCCCGTTGTACCCGGGTGTGATGGGAAACCCAGAGACGGGGAGAGAAAAGCTAGAATAAAGGGGAAGAGAGACACATTGAACGAGAGAGAATACAAAGAAGTGTTCTTAAAGGTGGTCACTTAGCAGGGGGAGGGGATTTAAGGAATTTGATCTAAATAAACTGCCATGTGTTGGGCACATGTGGACGGGGCTGCAGGTTTTTTGATGCATTGACCTCCAGAGCGTGATCCAAATAAACGTCTCACACACCTCTGGGCAGCTGTCTCTCTGCAACCAACCTTTCGAAATGGTGTGCAGTGGACAGCCCGGTCTTGTAAATGGAATGTGAAAGCTATTGAGGGCACTGAATCCATCTATCTGTGGATGGCCTGTGTGGTTTTCTTCAGGAGAAGGGTTTCTTTTCAGTAGCGGGGTGAAAGCTGGGCGTTCGGTCAGAATCTCTCCAGCCTGTGTGTATCTACAGTATAGGCTTCTAGTTTTTTCTGGCTCTGGGCCAACACGGGCCGGCTTACTCGAACACGATGCCTGAGGAGTCTGTGAAAATACACGTCCATCAATCAGAAGGTGCTGCTATAGCCACGCCCATTTAGAGTAACCACACCCCCTTGAGAACGATGATTGTGCAGGTATTGGATAGAGAGCCACTTAACAGTCAGCTTAATCGAACTATGTAGATGTCCCGTGTACAGCCGTGTCCTTGGGCAAAGTAGCTCCAGCTGTGCAACTGAATAGCCCATAGGCTGTAGAGTCTTAGCATTAGACTCTAATAACAGGGTCTGTGACATGCTTAATAAATCATTAACAGAAATCCCCTCACCCAACCCGCAAAAACTGTCCTGTTGAGGATGGAGATCTTCCACTCTTTCGCTCTTTTATTTCCCAAACCAAATTGCCAGTGGGTTTTTATGTTGGACCGACTGAACCTTCCAAAAAGCACATTTCATTTGGTGGCTCAAAGCAAAGAATCCCATAACCATTCCCAAATGAAAAGATCTGCCATTTTGTCTGAGATGGACATTGGCTTGGATGATCTTATGCTATATTGTCTCATTTTGCAAATAATATGGGTAATTTTTTAAACATTGAATCTGTGATGACATCACTTTTAAAAATAAACTGGAAGGTATAGGAGCTGTTACCCAACTATCATCATAAAAAAAAACTTATATACATACTTATATGGACAGTAATAAATCTCAACATAAATGATGGTTCAAATTCATATTTCTACAACAGTGCATCCTCAAACTTTTACTTTTAAGTCAACAAACTTTCGACTAACCAACTCATCCTCTAGTCTTTATTCTCCAGGGTTTCCCTCAGTTTGTTCTCAGGAAAAATCTCTTCTTTTTGTTTATCCTTTTTATTGTGTTTGACAGAAGGGCCGCAGGATGTTGTGCCCAAATTATAATGTTTTTTAAATCCAGCTGTTTTCATGTACTTTCTTTTTTAGCTCTGTCATTAACCTTGTCATCTCTTAAGTTTAGTATCAAATATGTAAACATAATCATATTGGGAATTGTTATGAAATGGCAACTACATCCACTGGGTTTCATTATTTACCTTTCCAAATACGAAGCTTAGCTCTTAAAACACTCACATCCTCACGAAGTTCAACATAGTTAAAGTTGAAGTGTGTAAGTTTCTGTGCAACTAGTGATTTGTGCAAATAATGATTGTTTGCAAAAAGGTTTCCAAATTACTCCAGTTTTCTATTGGTCAGAAAATTGATAGTCCCAGCCATTTTTTGAGACAATGTGTTTGACAAGTCACAGTATTTAGACTTTTGGGGAAAATGACCAAGGCTTCCTTACTAATGTCTCTGTTTATTAATCTGGTTTAATCAAGGTTTGTTGAATGAAACAATTACACACTTTACAGCTTTGACTATGTGCAATAACAACTTTTTACCTTGTAGATCACATTTAAACAAGCAGATTTGTTGCTGTTGTTTTTTTGTATTTATGCTACCTTACGTCTTCTCTCTGTTCCGTCCTGTGTATGTTTGTTTACCCAGAGACCTGTGCAGTAAATAATGGTGGTTGTGATCGCACCTGTAAAGACACCGCCACTGGGGTGCGCTGCAGCTGTCCGGTGGGCTTTACCCTTCAACCCGACGGCAAAACCTGTAAAGGTCAGTGTGCGTGCTGTTTGTGTGGACTGATCTGTTTAAAATCACAAGGTACACATCTCTTCTGTTTGTCTCCCTCTGCAAGCTTCTGAATGTCAGGGAGCAATTTGAGATTTCCTGTATTTAGACTTCAAGGCTCGGATTAAATTGGAGACAGATTATTAGATGAATTCTTCTGCTCAAAATGGTCAAGTATCACCGGGTGTGTGTGTGCCCTCGAATGGGTGGATGGGTAGTGGCGTGTTATCCCACGCCAAGACCCGACCAGCTTCGCATCAGCGTGTCCTGTCGTGTGGAATGGGTTGATGATGGTCGTGTTGTTGTTGCTTTGGCTGCGAAGCATTTCTTCTGAAATTCCAGCTTTGACGTCAATGACCGGGAGTTTCAAAGTGGGGCTGCCGCGAAGCGATCTTGGCACAGGGTGATGGTGGGTTCTTTCCAAACAAACACA